>NW_027639726.1:0-65000 GCF_949606895.1 Notothenia rossii
TAGATAGATCATAGATGATGATAGATGATAGATGATGATAGATGATGATAGATGATGATAGATGATAGATGATGATAGATGATGATAGATGATAGATAGATGATAGATGATGATAGATGATAGATGATGATAGATGATGATAGATGATAGATGATGATAGATGATGATAGATGATAGATGATGATAGATGATAGATGATGATAGATGATGATAGATGATGATAGATGATGATAGATGATAGATGATGATAGATGATGATAGATGATGATAGATGATGAAAGATGATGATAGATGATGATAGATGATAGATGATGATAGATGATGATAGATGATGATAGATGATGATAGATGATGATAGATGATAGATGATGATAGATGATGAGATGATGATAGATGATGATAGATGATAGATGATGATAGATGATGATAGATGATGATAGATGATGATAGATGATGATAGATGATGATAGATGATGATAGATGATGATAGATGATAGATGATGATAGATGATAGATGATGATAGATGATAGATGATGATAGATGATGATAGATGATGATAGATGATGATAGATGATAGATGATGATAGATGATAGATGATGATAGATGATGATAGATGATAGATGATAGATGATGATAGATGATAGATGATAGATAGATGATGATAGATGATAGATGATGATAGATGATAGATGATGATAGATGATGATAGATGATAGATAGATGATAGATGATGATAGATGATAGATGATGATAGATGATGATAGATGATGATAGATGATGATAGATGATGATAGATGATAGATAGATGATAGATGATGATAGATGATAGATGATGATAGATGATGATAGATGATGATAGATGATGATAGATGATGATAGATGATAGATGATGATAGATGATGATAGATGATGATAGATGATGATAGATGATAGATGATGATAGATGATAGATGATGATAGATGATGATAGATGATAGATGATGATAGATGATGATAGATGATAGATGATGATAGATGATGATAGATGATAGATGATGATAGATGATGATAGATGATGATAGATGATAGATGATGATAGATGATGATAGATGATAGATGATGATAGATGATAGATGATGATAGATGATAGATGATGATAGATGATGATAGATGATAGATGATGATAGATGATAGATGATGATAGATGATGATAGATGATGATAGATGATGATAGATGATGATAGATAGATGATAGATGATGATAGATGATGATAGATGATGATAGATGATGATAGATGATGATAGATGATAGATGATGATAGATGATGATAGATGATGATAGATGATGATAGATGATGATAGATGATGATAGATGATAGATGATGATAGATGATGATAGATGATGATAGATGATAGATGATGATAGATGATAGATGATGATAGATGATAGATGATGATAGATGATGATAGATGATGATAGATGATGATAGATGATAGATGATGATAGATGATGATAGATGATGATAGATGATGATAGATGATAGATGATAGATGATGATAGATGATGATAGATGATGATAGATGATAGATGATAGATGATGATAGATGATGATAGATGATGATAGATGATGATAGATGATGATAGATGATGATAGATGATAGATGATAGATGATGATAGATGATGATAGATGATGATAGATGATGATAGATGATAGATGATGATAGATGATGATAGATGATAGATGATGATAGATGATGATAGATGATGATAGATGATAGATGATGATAGATGATGATAGATGATGATAGATGATGATAGATGATGATAGATGATAGATGATGATAGATGATGATAGATGATGATAGATGATGATAGATGATGATAGATGATGATAGATGATGATAGATGATAGATGATGATAGATGATGATAGATGATGATAGATGATAGATGATGATAGATTATAGATGATGATAGATGATGATAGATGATAGATGATGATAGATGATGATAGATGATGATAGATGATGATAGATGATAGATGATGATAGATGATGATAGATGATGATAGATGATGATAGATGATGATAGATGATGATAGATGATGATAGATGATAGATGATGATAGATGATGATAGATGATGATAGATGATGATAGATGATGATAGATGATGATAGATGATAGATGATGATAGATGATAGATGATGATAGATGATAGATGATGATAGATGATGATAGATGATGATAGATGATAGATGATGATAGATGATGATAGATGATAGATGATGATAGATGATAGATGATGATAGATGATAGATGATGATAGATGATGATAGATGATGATAGATGATGATAGATGATAGATGATGATAGATTATAGATGATGATAGATGATAGATGATGATAGATGATGATAGATGATAGATGATGATAGATGATGATAGATGATGATAGATGATGATAGATGATAGATGATGATAGATGATAGATGATGATAGATGATAGATGATAGATGATGATAGATGATGATAGATGATAGATGATGATAGATGATGATAGATGATAGATGATGATAGATGATGATAGATGATGATAGATGATGATAGATGATAGATGATGATAGATGATGATAGATGATGATAGATGATAGATGATGATAGATGATGATAGATGATGATAGATGATGATAGATGATGATAGATGATAGATGATGATAGATGATGATAGATGATAGATGATGATAGATGATGATAGATGATGATAGATGATGATAGATGATGATAGATGATGATAGATGATAGATGATGATAGATGATGATAGATGATGATAGATGATGATAGATGATGATAGATGATAGATGATGATAGATGATAGATGATGATAGATGATAGATGATAGATGATGATAGATGATAGATGATGATAGATGATGATAGATGATAGATGATGATAGATGATAGATGATGATAGATGATGATAGATGATGATAGATGATGATAGATGATAGATGATGATAGATGATAGATGATGATAGATGATGATAGATGATGATAGATGATGATAGATGATGATAGATGATGATAGATGATGATAGATGATGATAGATGATAGATGATGATAGATGATGATAGATGATGATAGATGATGATAGATGATAGATGATAGATGATGATAGATGATAGATGATGATAGATGATGATAGATGATGATAGATGATAGATGATGATAGATGATGATAGATGATGATAGATGATGATAGATGATAGATGATGATAGATGATGATAGATGATGATAGATGATGATAGATGATAGATGATGATAGATGATGATAGATGATGATAGATGATGATAGATGATGATAGATGATGATAGATGATAGATGATGATAGATGATGATAGATGATAGATGATGATAGATGATGATAGATGATGATAGATGATGATAGATGATAGATGATGATAGATGATGATAGATGATAGATGATGATAGATGATGATAGATGATGATAGATGATGATAGATGATAGATGATGATAAATGATAGATGATGATAGATGATGATAGATGATAGATGATGATAGATGATGATAGATGATAGATGATGATAGATGATGATAGATGATGATAGATGATAGATGATGATAGATGATGATAGATGATGATAGATGATGATAGATGATGATAGATGATGATAGATGATGATAGATGATGATAGATGATGATAGATGATAGATGATGATAGATGATGATAGATGATGATAGATGATGATAGATGATAGATGATGATAGATGATAGATGATGATAGATGATGATAGATGATGATAGATGATGATAGATGATGATAGATGATAGATGATGATAGATGATGATAGATGATGATAGATGATAGATGATGATAGATGATGATAGATGATGATAGATGATAGATGATGATAGATGATAGATGATGATAGATGATAGATGATGATAGATGATGATAGATGATAGATGATGATAGATGATGATAGATGATGATAGATGATAGATGATGATAGATGATGATAGATGATGATAGATGATAGATGATGATAGATGATGATAGATGATAGATGATGATAGATGATGATAGATGATGATAGATGATAGATGATGATAGATGATGATAGATGATGATAGATGATAGATGATGATAGATGATAGATGATGATAGATGATGATAGATGATAGATGATGATAGATGATGATAGATGATGATAGATGATAGATGATGATAGATGATGATAGATGATGATAGATGATGATAGATGATAGATGATAGATGATAGATGATGATAGATGATGATAGATGATGATAGATGATAGATGATGATAGATGATGATAGATGATGATAGATGATAGATGATGATAGATGATGATAGATGATAGATGATGATAGATGATGATAGATGATGATAGATGATAGATGATGATAGATGATGATAGATGATAGATGATGATAGATGATGATAGATGATAGATGATGATAGATGATGATAGATGATGATAGATGATGATAGATGATGATAGATGATAGATGATGATAGATGATGATAGATGATGATAGATGATGATAGATGATGATAGATGATGATAGATGATAGATGATAGATGATGATAGATGATGATAGATGATGATAGATGATAGATGATGATAGATGATAGATGATGATAGATGATAGATGATGATAGATGATAGATGATGATAGATGATAGATGATGATAGATGATAGATGATGATAGATGATGATAGATGATAGATGATGATAGATGATGATAGATGATAGATGATGATAGATGATGATAGATGATGATAGATGATGATAGATGATGATAGATGATGATAGATCAGTGTTTCCCCTAGGTTTACTGCCTTGGCAGGGTGCTGCTCGGGTACCTCGAAAAAAAAATTCGGGGCACCCAAACATTTTTTATCCTTTGGAGCAGAGAGAGGGGCTGTGGATTATTGTTATTGATATCGTACAGTAACAAAGTATTTGTACATTAAAAAGTAATAAAGTACAGTGTTACACTGTACTTTATTACTTTAATTCAAACTGTATTCCCTTCTTATCATGTAGCCTACACTTCTTCCTTTCATTGATACATTTAAATCACCTGACTACAGCATATAACATACCTGCTGCAACCCTGTGCTGCTGCTGCTTCTCTCTGCCTCATCCTCTATTGCTGGAGGCAGCTCCACCTCATCTGATCTCTGATATGAAAGCAATCGTGTTATGATCATATTGAGCTATTGGTGTGAGTCTAACATTAAACAAGCAGTCTGCTTGTCATACATTGCTGACGATACATTTTAAGTGGCAATTTGTTGAGTCACTGCCGCTAAATGTCGGTAGCATCAAGCTAGCAAATCCTGCATTAGCCTCACATCAACAAGTGACAGAACATCCAATTATCCTGAGCTAATTTACTGAATAAAACAACTCACATCTCCTGTCTTTTTTTCCACCCAACTCATTAGACTATTCTTCTGCTGGCGTTTGATTGTTGTTTTCTGTCAAATTCAATACTGTAGTTCAAAACCGCGGTACCTGCTCACCATCTGTGAGCTATTTTTAGAATGCGCACGCTACGTTCGTTGTCGCGTCCGCGCGCGTCCACCTGGGCAGGCTGTGTGTGTCCTTCTCCTGTGACGATAACGGCTTGCGGTTAAAAAATAATAATAAACAAAATTGAAACTGGGGGGACACACAAACGGGCAGACTGCAGAGCTGTTGTTCTCCTCCTTTCCTCCGCTTTTGTCTCTGATTGTGAGTGTGTGCATTCTCGTGTGTGTGTGTGTGTGTGTGTGGGGGGGGGAGCCCCGCCCTTCAGAAACAGAGCGGAGGGAGAATGTGAATACGCAAGGCTGTGGACACTGAAACATGCACATTGGATAAATAACATAGGCGTTTAGTTTATTTAATAAAAGAGCACATGTTCAATGTGAAAGTGACCGTAGATATATTACTTCAGTTGCAATTTGGTGCTATATATATATATATTTTTTTTTAAATAATAAAAAAAAAAAATGTAAATTAAAAAAAAAAAAAAAAAAACACCTTGAATTTTCAGGCAGGGCGCGGGGCTCCGTTGGCAGGGCGCAGCGCCCCGCCAAGACAATGGTAGGGGAAACACTGTAGATGATAGATGATGATAGATGATGATAGATGATGATAGATGATAGATGATGATAGATGATAGATGATGATAGATGATGATAGATGATGATAGATGATGATAGATGATAGATGATAGATGATAGATGATAGATGATGATAGATGATAGATGATGATAGATGATGATAGATGATAGATGATGATAGATGATGATAGATGATGATAGATGATGATAGATGATGATAGATGATGATAGATGATAGATGATGATAGATGATAGATGATGATAGATGATGATAGATGATGATAGATGATAGATGATGATAGATGATAGATGATGATAGATGATAGATGATGATAGATGATGATAGATGATGATAGATGATAGATGATGATAGATGATGATAGATGATGATAGATGATAGATGATGATAGATGATGATAGATGATGATAGATGATGATAGATGATAGATGATGATAGATGATAGATGATGATAGATGATAGATGATGATAGATGATGATAGATGATGATAGATGATGATAGATGATGATAGATGATGATAGATGATGATAGATGATAGATGATGATAGATGATGATAGATGATAGATGATGATAGATGATAGATGATGATAGATGATGATAGATGATAGATGATGATATATGATGATAGATGATGATAGATGATGATAGATGATGATAGATGATGATAGATGATGATAGATGATAGATGATGATAGATGATGATAGATGATAGATGATGATAGATGATAGATGATAGATGATGATAGATGATAGATGATGATAGATGATGATAGATGATGATAGATGATAGATGATAGATGATGATAGATGATGATAGATGATGATAGATGATGATAGATGATGATAGATGATAGATGATAGATGATGATAGATGATGATAGATGATGATAGATGATGATAGATGATGATAGATGATGATAGATGATGATAGATGATAGATGATGATAGATGATGATAGATGATAGATGATGATAGATGATGATAGATGATGATAGATGATAGATGATGATAGATGATGATAGATGATGATAGATGATAGATGATGATAGATGATAGATGATGATAGATGATGATAGATGATGATAGATGATGATAGATGATGATAGATGATGATAGATGATGATAGATGATGATAGATGATAGATGATGGTAGATGATGATAGATGATAGATGATGATAGATGATGATAGATGATGATAGATGATAGATGATGATAGATGATAGATGATGATAGATGATGATAGATGATGATAGATGATGATAGATGATGATAGATGATGATAGATGATGATAGATGATGATAGATGATGATAGATGATAGATGATGGTAGATGATGATAGATGATAGATGATGATAGATGATGATAGATGATGATAGATGATGATAGATGATGATAGATGATGATAGATGATGATAGATGATAGATGATGATAGATGATAGATGATAGATGATGATAGATGATGATAGATGATGATAGATGATGATAGATGATGATAGATGATGATAGATGATAGATGATGATAGATGATGATAGATGATGATAGATGATGATAGATGATGATAGATGATAGATGATGATAGATGATGATAGATGATGATAGATGATGATAGATGATAGATGATGATAGATGATGATAGATGATGATAGATGATGATAGATGATGATAGATGATAGATGATAGATGATAGATGATAGATGATAGATGATAGATGATGATAGATGATGATAGATGATGATAGATGATAGATGATGATAGATGATGATAGATGATGATAGATGATGATAGATGATAGATGATGATAGATGATGATAGATGATGATAGATGATGATAGATGATAGATAATAGATGATGATAGATGATGATAGATGATGATAGATGATGATAGATGATGATAGATGATGATAGATGATAGATGATGATAGATGATGATAGATGATGATAGATGATAGATGATGATAGATGATGATAGATGATGATAGATGATGATAGATGATAGATGATAGATGATAGATGATGATAGATGATGATAGATGATGATAGATGATGATAGATGATGATAGATGATAGATGATGATAGATGATGATAGATGATGATAGATGATAATAGATGATGATAGATGATAGATGATAGATGATGATAGATGATGATAGATGATGATAGATGATGATAGATGATAGATGATGATAGATGATGATAGATGATGATAGATGATGATAGATGATGATAGATGATGATAGATGATGATAGATGATAGATGATAGATGATAGATGATGATAGATGATGATAGATGATGATAGATGATAGATGATGATAGATGATGATAGATGATGATAGATGATGATAGATGATGATAGATGATGATAGATGATAGATGATGATAGATGATGATAGATGATAGATGATGATAGATGATAGATGATGATAGATGATGATAGATGATGATAGATGATGATAGATGATGATAGATGATGATAGATGATGATAGATGATGATAGATGATGATAGATGATAGATGATGATAGATGATAGATGATGATAGATGATGATAGATGATAGATGATGATAGATGATGATAGATGATAGATGATGATAGATGATAGATGATGATAGATGATGATAGATGATGATAGATGATGATAGATGATGATAGATGATAGATGATGATAGATGATAGATGATGATAGATGATGATAGATGATAGATGATGATAGATGATAGATGATGATAGATGATGATAGATGATGATAGATGATGATAGATGATGATAGATGATGATAGATGATGATAGATGATAGATGATGATAGATGATGATAGATGATGATAGATGATGATAGATGATAGATGATGATAGATGATGATAGATGATGATAGATGATGATAGATGATGATAGATGATGATAGATGATGATAGATGATAGATGATGATAGATGATGATAGATGATGATAGATGATAGATGATGATAGATGATGATAGATGATAGATGATGATAGATGATAGATGATGATAGATGATGATAGATGATGATAGATGATGATAGATGATGATAGATGATGATAGATGATGATAGATGATGATAGATGATAGATGATGATAGATGATGATAGATGATAGATGATGATAGATGATGATAGATGATGATAGATGATAGATGATGATAGATGATGATAGATGATGATAGATGATGATAGATGATAGATGATGATAGATGATGATAGATGATGATAGATGATGATAGATGATGATAGATGATAGATGATGATAGATGATAGATGATGATAGATGATGATAGATGATAGATGATGATAGATGATGATAGATGATGATAGATGATAGATGATGATAGATGATGATAGATAATGATAGATGATGATAGATGATGATAGATGATGATAGATGATGATAGATGATAGATGATGATAGATGATAGATGATGATAGATGATGATAGATGATGATAGATGATGATAGATGATGATAGATGATAGATGATGATAGATGATGATAGATGATGATAGATGATGATAGATGATGATAGATGATGATAGATGATGATAGATGATGATAGATGATGATAGATGATAGATGATGATAGATGATGATAGATGATGATAGATGATGATAGATGATAGATGATGATAGATGATGATAGATGATGATAGATGATGATAGATGATGATAGATGATGATAGATGATAGATGATGATAGATGATGATAGATGATGATAGATGATGATAGATGATAGATGATGATAGATGATGATAGATGATGATAGATGATGATAGATGATAGATGATGATAGATGATGATAGATGATGATAGATGATGATAGATGATGATAGATGATAGATGATGATAGATGATGATAGATGATGATAGATGATGATAGATGATGATAGATGATAGATGATGATAGATGATGATAGATGATGATAGATGATGATAGATGATGATAGATGATAGATGATGATAGATGATGATAGATGATGATAGATGATGATAGATGATGATAGATGATGATAGATGATGATAGATGATGATAGATGATGATAGATGATGATAGATGATGATAGATGATAGATGATGATAGATGATGATAGATGATGATAGATGATAGATGATGATAGTTGATGATAGATGATGATAGATGATGATAGATGATGATAGATGATGATAGATGATGATAGATGATGATAGATGATGATAGATGATGATAGATGATAGATGATGATAGATGATGATAGATGATAGATGATGATAGATGAAGATAGATGATGATAGATGATGATAGATGATGATAGATGATAGATGATGATAGATGATGATAGATGATAGATGATGATAGTTGATGATACATGATGATAGATGATGATAGATGATGATAGATGATGATAGATGATAGATGATAGATGATAGATGATGATAGATGATGATAGATGATGATAGATGATAGATGATGATAGATGATGATAGATGATGATAGATGATAGATGATGATAGATGATGATCGATGATGATAGATGATGATAGATGATAGATGATGATAGATGATAGATGATGATAGATGATGATAGATGATGATAGATGATAGATGATGATAGATGATAGATGATGATAGATGATGATAGATGATAGATGATGATAGTTGATGATACATGATGATAGATGATGATAGATGATGATAGATGATGATAGATGATGATAGATGATGATAGATGATAGATGATGATAGATGATGATAGATGATAGATGATGATAGATGATGATAGATGATAGATGATGATAGATGATGATAGATGATAGATGATGATAGATGATAGATGATGATAGATGATAGATGATGATAGATGATGATAGATGATGATAGATGATGATAGATGATAGATGATGATAGATGATAGATGATGATAGATGATGATAGATGATAGATGATGATAGATGATAGATGATGATAGATGATGATAGATGATAGATGATGATAGATGATGATAGATGATAGATGATGATAGATGATGATAGATGATAGATGATGATAGATGATAGATGATGATAGATGATGATAGATGATAGATGATGATAGATGATGATAGATGATGATAGATGATAGATGATGATAGATGATGATAGATGATAGATGATGATAGATGATAGATGATGATAGATGATAGATGATGATAGATGATGATAGATGATGATAGATGATGATAGATGATGATAGATGATGATCGATGATAGATGATGATAGATGATGATAGATGATGATAGATGATGATAGATGATGATAGATGATGATAGATGATGATAGATGATGATAGATGATAGATGATGATAGATGATGATAGATGATGATAGATGATGATAGATGATGATAGATGATAGATGATGATAGATGATGATAGATGATGATAGATGATAGATGATGATAGATGATGATAGATGATGATAGATGATAGATGATGATAGATGATGATAGATGATGATAGATGATAGATGATGATAGATGATGATAGATGATGATAGATGATAGATGATAGATGATAGATGATGATAGATGATGATAGATGATGATAGATGATAGATGATGATAGATGATGATAGATGATGATAGATGATGATAGATGATGATAGATGATAGATGATGATAGATGATGATAGATGATAGATGATGATAGATGATGATAGATGATGATAGATGATAGATGATGATAGATGATGATAGATGATGATAGATGATGATAGATGATGATAGATGATAGATGATGATAGATGATGATAGATGATGATAGATGATGATAGATGATAGATGATGATAGATGATGATAGATGATGATAGATGATGATAGATGATGATAGATGATAGATGATGATAGATGATGATAGATGATGATAGATGATGATAGATGATAGATGATGATAGATGATGATAGATGATGATAGATGATAGATGATGATAGATGATGATAGATGATGATAGATGATAGATGATGATAGATGATGATAGATGATGATAGATGATGATAGATGATGATAGATGATGATAGATGATGATAGATGATGATAGATGATAGATGATGATAGATGATGATAGATGATGATAGATGATGATAGATGATAGATGATGATAGATGATGATAGATGATAGATGATGATAGATGATGATAGATGATAGATGATGATAGATGATAGATGATGATAGATGATGATAGATGATGATAGATGATGATAGATGATAGATGATAGATGATAGATGATGATAGATGATGATAGATGATGATAGATGATAGATGATGATAGATGATGATAGATGATGATAGATGATAGATGATGATAGATGATGATCGATGATGATAGATGATGATAGATGATAGATGATGATAGATGATAGATGATGATAGATGATAGATGATGATAGATGATGATAGATGATGATAGATGATAGATGATGATAGATGATGATAGATGATGATAGATGATGATAGATGATGATAGATGATAGATGATGATAGATGATGATAGATGATGATAGATGATGATAGATGATGATAGATGATGATAGATGATAGATGATGATAGATGATGATAGATGATGATAGATGATAGATGATGATAGATGATAGATGATGATAGATGATGATAGATGATAGATGATGATAGATGATGATAGATGATGATAGATGATAGATGATGATAGATGATGATAGATGATGATAGATGATGATAGATGATAGATGATAGATGATAGATGATAGATGATGATAGATGATGATAGATGATGATAGATGATGATAGATGATAGATGATGATAGATGATGATAGATGATAGATGATGATAGATGATGATAGATGATGATAGATGATGATAGATGATAGATGATGATAGATGATGATAGATGATAGATGATGATAGATGATGATAGATGATAGATGATGATAGATGATGATAGATGATGATAGATGATGATAGATGATAGATGATGATAGATGATGATAGATGATGATAGATGATGATAGATGATGATAGATGATGATAGATGATGATAGATGATAGATGATGATAGATGATGATAGATGATGATAGATGATGATAGATGATGATAGATGATAGATGATGATAGATGATGATAGATGATGATAGATGATAGATGATGATAGATGATGATAGATGATGATAGATGATGATAGATGATAGATGATGATAGATGATGATAGATGATGATAGATGATAGATGATGATAGATGATAGATGATGATAGATGATGATAGATGATGATAGATGATGATAGATGATAGATGATAGATGATAGATGATGATAGATGATGATAGATGATGATAGATGATAGATGATGATAGATGATGATAGATGATGATAGATGATAGATGATGATAGATGATGATCGATGATGATAGATGATGATAGATGATAGATGATGATAGATGATAGATGATGATAGATGATAGATGATGATAGATGATGATAGATGATGATAGATGATAGATGATGATAGATGATGATAGATGATGATAGATGATAGATGATGATAGATGATGATAGATGATGATAGATGATGATAGATGATGATAGATGATAGATGATGATAGATGATGATAGATGATAGATGATGATAGATGATGATAGATGATGATAGATGATGATAGATGATGATAGATGATGATAGATGATGATAGATGATGATAGATGATGATAGATGATGATAGATGATGATAGATGATGATAGATGATGATAGATGATAGATGATGATAGATGATGATAGATGATGATAGATGATGATAGATGATGATAGATGATGATAGATGATAGATGATGATAGATGATAGATGATGATAGATGATGATAGATGATAGATGATGATAGATGATGATAGATGATGATAGATGATAGATGATGATAGATGATGTTAGATAATGATAGATGATGATAGATGATGATAGATGATGATAGATGATGATAGATGATAGATGATGATAGATGATAGATGATGATAGATGATGATAGATGATGATAGATGATGATAGATGATAGATGATGATAGATGATGATAGATGATGATAGATGATGATAGATGATGATAGATGATGATAGATGATGATAGATGATAGATGATGATAGATGATAGATGATGATAGATGATGATAGATGATAGATGATGATAGATGATAGATGATGATAGATGATGATAGATGATGATAGATGATGATAGATGATGATAGATGATGATAGATGATAGATGATGATAGATGATAGATGATGATAGATGATGATAGATGATAGATGATGATAGATGATGATAGATGATGATAGATGATAGATGATGATAGATGATGATAGATGATGATAGATGATGATAGATGATGATAGATGATGATAGATGATGATAGATGATGATAGATGATGATAGATGATAGATGATGATAGATGATGATAGATGATGATAGATGATGATAGATGATGATAGATGATGATAGATGATGATAGATGATGATAGATGATAGATGATGATAGATGATAGATGATGATAGATGATGATAGATGATGATAGATGATAGATGATGATAGATGATGATAGATGATGATAGATGATAGATGATGATAGATGATGATAGATGATGATAGATGATGATAGATGATGATAGATGATAGATGATGATAGATGATGATAGATGATGATAGATGATGATAGATGATGATAGATGATAGATGATGATAGATGATGATAGATGATGATAGATGATGATAGATGATGATAGATGATGATAGATGATAGATGATGATAGATGATAGATGATGATAGATGATGATAGATGATGATAGATGATGATAGATGATGATAGATGATAGATGATGATAGATGATGATAGATGATAGATGATGATAGATGATGATAGATGATGATAGATGATGATAGATGATGATAGATGATGATAGATGATGATAGATGATAGATGATGATAGATGATGATAGATGATGATAGATGATGATAGATGATAGATGATGATAGATGATGATAGATGATAGATGATGATAGATGATGATAGATGATAGATGATGATAGATGATAGATGATGATAGATGATAGATGATGATAGATGATGATAGATGATGATAGATGATAGATGATGATAGATGATGATAGATGATGATAGATGATGATAGATGATAGATGATAGATGATGATAGATGATAGATGATGATAGATGATGATAGATGATAGATGATGATAGATGATGATAGATGATGATAGATGATGATAGATGATGATAGATGATAGATGATGATAGATGATGATAGATCTCTGCTTGCCTAGCAGACATCTCTCGGTGGATGTCTGCTCATCACCTCAAGCTCAACCTTGACAAGACTGAACTGCTCTTCCTTCCGGGAAAAGATTGTCCCACTCTTGACCTAACAATCAACATCGGCACCTCTGTTGTTTCCCCGACTCAGACTGCAAGGAATCTGGGTGTGGTCCTAGATAACAAATTGTCCTTCACTGCAAACATCGCTGCTACAACCCGCTGCTGCAGATACACGCTTTACAACATCAGGAGGATACGTCCCCAGCTGACCCAGACATCAGCGCAGATTCTGGTCCAGGCTCTCGTCATCTCACGCCTAGACTACTGCAACTCCCTCCTGGCTGGTCTACCTGCATGTGCCATCCGACCTCTGCAGCTCATCCAGAATGCAGCGGCTCGTCTGGTCTTCAACCTTCCCAAATTCTCCCACACCACACCGCTCCTCCGCTCCCTTCACTGGCTTCCAGTAACTGCTAGAATCCACTTCAAGACACTGGTACTTGCGTACCATGCTGCGAATGGATCTGGCCCTTCCTACATCCAGGACATGGTTAAACCGTACACCCCAGCACGTGCACTCCGCTCTGCGTCAGCCAAACAGCTCGCTGCACCCGCACTGCGAGGGGGACCCAAGTTCCCGTCAGCAAAAACACGTGGGTTTGCTATCCTGGCTCCAAAATGGTGGAATGAGCTCCCCATTGAAATCAGGACAGCAGATAGCTTACACATCTTCCGACGCAAACTGAAAACTCATCTCTTTAGACTCCACTTCGAGCGATAAAATTACTAACAAAGCACTTATATACTAATAAAGGGCTGGCTTTCTAAATGCCAGTTGAGTAGCACTTGAAATGTTTGGCTCTATGAAACCTGATGTACTTATATGATTCTGTTTTCTTAAAGGTTGTATCTTCCTGGTCGAATGCACTTATTGTAAGTCGCTTTGGATAAAAGCGTCAGCTAAATGCAATGTAATGTAATGTAATGTAATGATAGATGATAGATGATGATAGATGATGATAGATGATGATAGATGATAGATGATAGATGATAGATGATGATAGATGATGATAGATGATGATAGATGATGATAGATGATGATAGATGATAGATTATGATAGATGATAGATGATGATAGATGATGATAGATGATGATAGATGATGATAGATGATAGATGATAGATGATGATAGATGATGATAGATGATGATAGATGATAGATGATAGATGATGATAGATGATGATAGATGATGATAGATGATAGATGATAGATGATGATAGATGATAGATGATGATAGATGATGATAGATGATGATAGATGATGATAGATGATGATAGATGATAGATGATGATAGATGATGATAGATGATGATAGATGATAGATGATGATAGATGATGATAGATGATGATAGATGATAGATGATGATAGATGATGATAGATGATAGATGATAGATGATGATAGATGATGATAGATGATGATAGATGATGATAGATGATGATAGATGATAGATGATGATAGATGATGATAGATGATGATAGATGATGATAGATGATGATAGATGATAGATGATGATAGATGATAGATGATGATAGATGATGATAGATGATGATAGATGATAGATGATGATAGATGATGATAGATGATGATAGATGATAGATGATAGATGATGATAGATGATAGATGATGATAGATGATGATAGATGATGATAGATGATGATAGATGATAGATTATGATAGATGATAGATGATGATAGATGATGATAGATGATAGATGATGATAGATGATAGATGATGATAGATGATAGATGATGATAGATGATGATAGATGATGATAGATGATGATAGATGATGATAGATGATGATAGATGATAGATGATGATAGATGATGATAGATGATGATAGATGATGATAGATGATGATAGATGATGATAGATGATGATAGATGATAGATGATGATAGATGATGATAGATGATGATAGATGATGATAGATGATAGATTATGATAGATGATAGATGATGATAGATGATGATAGATGATGATAGATGATAGATGATGATAGATAGATGATAGATGATGATAGATGATAGATGATGATAGATAGATGATAGATGATGATAGATGATGATAGATGATGATAGATGATGATAGATGATGATAGATGATGATAGATGATGATAGATGATGATAGATGATAGATGATGATAGATGATAGATGATGATAGATGATGATAGATGATGATAGATGATGATAGATGATGATAGATGATAGATTATGATAGATGATGATAGATGATAGATGATGATAGATGATGATAGATGATGATAGATGATAGATGATGATAGATGATGATAGATGATGATAGATGATGATAGATGATGATAGATGATGATAGATGATGATAGATGATGATAGATGATGATAGATGATGATAGATGATAGATGATGATAGATGATGATAGATGATGATAGATGATGATAGATGATAGATGATGATAGATGATGATAGATGATGATAGATGATGATAGATGATGATAGATGATAGATGATAGATGATAGATGATGATAGATGATAGATGATGATAGATGATAGATGATAGATGATAGATGATGATAGATGATGATAGATGATAGATGATAGATGATAGATGATGATAGATGATAGATGATGATAGATGATGATAGATGATGATAGATGATGATAGATGATGATAGATGATGATAGATGATAGATGATAGATGATAGATGATGATAGATGATAGATGATGATAGATGATGATAGATGATGATAGATGATAGATGATGATAGATGATAGATGATGATAGATGATGAAAGATGATGATAGATGATGATAGATGATGATAGATGATGATAGATGATGATAGATGATAGATGATGATAGATGATGATAGATGATGATAGATGATAGATGATGATAGATGATGATAGATGATGATAGATGATGATAGATGATGATAGATGATGATAGATGATAGATGATGATAGATGATGATAGATGATAGATGATGATAGATGATGATAGATGATGATAGATGATAGATGATGATAGATGATGATAGATGATGATAGATGATGATAGATGATGATAGATGATAGATGATGATAGATGATGATAGATGATAGATGATGATAGATGATAGATGATGATAGATGATGATAGATGATGATAGATGATGATAGATGATGATAGATGATAGATGATGATAGATGATGATAGATGATGATAGATGATGATAGATGATAGATGATGATAGATGATAGATGATGATAGATGATGATAGATGATGATAGATGATGATAGATGATAGATGATGATAGATGATGATAGATGATGATAGATGATAGATGATGATAGATGATAGATGATGATAGATGATGATAGATGATAGATGATGATAGATGATAGATGATGATAGATGATGATAGATGATGATAGATGATGATAGATGATAGATGATGATAGATGATGATAGATGATGATAGATGATGATAGATGATGATAGATGATAGATGATGATAGATGATGATAGATGATAGATGATGATAGATGATGATAGATGATAGATGATGATAGATGATGATAGATGATGATAGATGATAGATGATGATAGATGATGATAGATGATGATAGATGATAGATGATGATAGATGATGATAGATGATAGATGATGATAGATGATGATAGATGATGATAGATGATGATAGATGATAGATGATGATAGATGATGATAGATGATGATAGATGATAGATGATGATAGATGATGATAGATGATAGATGATGATAGATGATGATAGATGATGATAGATGATGATAGATGATAGATGATGATAGATGATAGATGATGATAGATGATAGATGATGATAGATGATGATAGATGATAGATGATGATAGATGATGATAGATGATGATAGATGATAGATGATGATAGATGATGATAGATGATGATAGATGATGATAGATGATGATAGATGATGATAGATGATAGATGATGATAGATGATGATAGATGATAGATGATGATAGATGATGATAGATGATAGATGATGATAGATGATGATAGATGATAGATGATAGATGATGATAGATGATGATAGATGATAGATGATGATAGATGATGATAGATGATGATAGATGATAGATGATAGATGATGATAGATGATGATAGATGATGATAGATGATGATAGATGATAGATGATGATAGATGATGATAGATGATGATAGATGATGATAGAATGATTAACTAATGGTTAAATATTAAAACATATTATTTCAAAGTAGATGTTTTTGCTATTATTCATCTGTGTTTTATATGTGTTCATTATTGTGCTTCTGATAAAAGATGATCAAAACACTGATGAGAGGATTTTTCCAGTATGATTGTCTGTATCAATCATTGTGGTTGAATGTTTCAATCTTATTCTAGACCACACTCAAATCTGAAGGCGCCTATTGATTTAGGTATTGACCAAATTATTATTAGACTAATGTTTTAAGGTTATCATAAATGATAAAAAGAGTGGACTGTTAAAGAATAATTCTGTCTTTACTTTAGATATTTAACCTTTCTGCCTGTTGACATTTACGACCAACCCAAAGTCTGTTACCTCCCGTAAGGAATGTGATAATGGAATAATGTGATGTTATTCTCAGTTTTATTATCGGTCACAGAGGGTTTTACGACTGTGAGAACGCTGGCTTTCTAAGCTCCCCAGACAGGTGATTGAGTATTTCCAGATATCGGGGATATCTGCAGTGTTCCCAGTGTTTACAGACCATCCCCCAATATGTGAATTAACTCTCTGTAAACTAGTTCAAAGGTCTTTCAGAGAGAGGCTGGTCAGATGTGACGTGGCAAACCACCCGTGCAGTCAGAATCTCTGGCTCTGTGACTTGTGATGTGAATTTCTCCGGCCGATACTTGTATTAAATATCAGTGTTTGACATCAAAGATCCTGCTCGTCCCATGTCTCCTTCATGAGTCGGTGACTCCCTCTGCATTGCTACACAGAAGTTTCCTCCACACTGATCTCTCCCATAAAGTTTGCACTGGACTAACAGAGCCGGCCACCGCTGTAGGAGAAGCACCAAAATACGCATCCACTTCAGTCTCACGGAAAAGTGGCACTAACGAAATATTTTTGACTACATTGAAAGCAGGGGGATGAGAAGGAAGTGGGAAGCTTCCTCCGGCATAACCAACAGCACCGGATGCGCGCAGCTCGGAGTCTAACTCCAGCTGACGCATCCGGACTTCCTTGTCGATTTCAAGCTTTCTTATTTTCAACTGGAACTGAAACTGCCTGTCTCGCTCCCTGTCCTTTGCCTCTAACTGGAGACGTGCGAGACGGACCTCTCGATTACTCCCTTCCTCAGAGTCCGAACTGCCAGGAGACGATGGATTGCAGCGAGGCGGCATGAACGGTGCTTTAAACTGCCCACCGCCCTCACTTTCACCATCCCCTTCCTGTAGCAAACGAACACTCCGCCTCATGCCTCTGACTTAACATCTCTTCAGATAGGACATTGGACACAGTGAGCTCAGCTGGTGCAGCCAGTATAATTAACCCCCTTTTCACCAACTCATCCACTATCAAAGCCTTCAACTCTTTTTTTAACAATTGCTTACTCACCGCGAGACTGAAATGCCGCGCTATCTCATTCAAATCGTCTTTACGACACCGGTCCAGCTGCTCATAGGACGGACAGACTAAGAAATCGAAAAGTGCCATATTCAGATGAACTGCTTACAAACCTTACCAAATGGTTTCCAGCTATAAAAAAACACCTATAACCCCAGGAATTATGTTATTTATGCCGGACGAGCCCCCAAGTATGTCACGTCCCCCTCTAGGGGTAGAGGAAAACAACACACACCAGTTGGAATTGGTATAATCATAAGGGGTTTATTTTAGATAGCAGGGTAAACAAAGTGGCCGGCATGCAGCCTGGAACAAACAGAAAGGGCACAGGTTGATAAATAACCAAACAAAAGGAGGACTCTAAAAAGGAGTCTAATTGCATACAGGGAAAAATAAATACTAATACACTAAATAAGGAACGAAACAAAACCTCACTTTAAAAGTGGTACAACTAACACAAATAATCTATACAAAAACACAGCTAAACTAAAGGCAACAGTCACAAAATCCTAAGCTACTCTAAACATTAACTAAGCTACTCTAAACACTAACTAAGCTACTCTAAACACTAACTAAGCTACTCTAAACATTAACCAAGCTACTCTAAACACTAACTAAGCTACTCTAAACACTAACTAAGCTACTCTAAACATTAACCAAGCTACTCTAAACACTAACTAAGCTACTCTACACTCTAACTAAGCTACTCTAAACACTAACTAAGCTACTCTACACTCTAACTAAGCTACTCTAAACATTAACTAAGCTACTCTACACTCTAACTAAGCTACTCTACACTCTAACTAAGCTACTCTACACTCTAACTAAGCTACTCTACACTCTAACTAAGCTACTCTACACTCTAACTAAGCTACTCTACACTCTAACTAAGCTACTCTAAACACTAACTAAGCTACTCTACCCTCTAACTAAGCTACTCTAGACACTAACTAAGCTACTCTAGACACTAACTAGGCTACTCTACCCTCTAACTAAGCTACTATACCCTCTAACTAAGCTACTCTAGACACTAACTAAGCTACTCTACACTCTAACTAAGCTACTCTAGACACTAACTAAGCTACTCTACACTCTAACTAAGCTACTCTAAACACTAACTAAGCTACTCTACACTCTAACTAAGCTACTCTAAACACTAACTAAGCTACTCTACCCTCTAACTAAGCTACTCTAGACACTAACTAAGCTACTCTAGACACTAACTAGGCTACTCTACCCTCTAACTAAGCTACTATACCCTCTAACTAAGCTACTCTACACACTAACTAAGCTACTCTAGACACTAACTAGGCTACTCTACCCTCTAACTAAGCTACTATACCCTCTAACTAAGCTACTCTACACTCTAACTAAGCTACTATACCCTCTAACTAAGCTACTCTAGACACTAACTAAGCTACTCTACACTCTAACTAAGCTACTCTAAACACTAACTAAGCTACTCTACACTCTAACTAAGCTACTCTAAACACTAACTAAGCTACTCTACCCTCTAACTAAGCTACTCTAGACACTAACTAAGCTACTCTAGACACTAACTAGGCTACTCTACCCTCTAACTAAGCTACTCTACCCTCTAACTAAGCTACTCTAGACACTAACTAAGCTACTCTAGACACTAACTAGGCTACTCTACCCTCTAACTAAGCTACTATACCCTCTAACTAAGCTACTCTACACTCTAACTAAGCTACTATACCCTCTAACTAAGCTACTCTAGACACTAACTAAGCTACTCTACACTCTAACTAAGCTACTCTAGACACTAACTAAGCTACTCTACACTCTAACTAAGCTACTCTAAACACTAACTAAGCTACTCTACACTCTAACTAAGCTACTCTAAACACTAACTAAGCTACTCTACCCTCTAACTAAGCTACTCTAGACACTAACTAAGCTACTCTAGACACTAACTAGGCTACTCTACCCTCTAACTAAGCTACTATACCCTCTAACTAAGCTACTCTACACTCTAACTAAGCTACTCTACACTCTAACTAAGCTACTCTAGACACTAACTAAGCTACTCTACACTCTAACTAAGCTACTCTACACTCTAACTAAGCTACTCTACACTCTAACTAAGCTACTCTACACTCTAACTAAGCTACTCTAAACACTAACTAAGCTACTCTACACTCTAACTAAGCTACTCTAGACACTAACTAAGCTACTCTACACTCTAACTAAGCTACTCTACACTCTAACTAAGCTACTCTACACTCTAACTAAGCTACTCTACACACTAACTAAGCTACTCTACACTCTAACTAAGCTACTCTAGACACTAACTAAGCTACTCTACACTCTAACTAAGCTACTCTACACTCTAACTAAGCTACTCTAGACACTAACTAAGCTACTCTACACTCTAACTAAGCTACTCTACACTCTAACTAAGCTACTCTACACTCTAACTAAGCTACTCTAGACACTACTAATCACACAAGTTTTACCACAGTTAACAGAATTCTCTAAGAGCAAGTAGCGAGAGGCGTCTGTCCACATGTCAGAGCCTCCAGAGTGATAATTGTCCCCAGTCTTTGTTGTCATCTCCAGCAGGTGTGCGCCGGCCGTGCGCTGCGGTTGGAGTGCGTCGGGCCCGGTGTGCTCTTATCACAATCTTCAGGAGGTGGACCAGGAGATGGCAGCCAATCACGTCAGGGAAACCGCACAGCTCATTTACATACAACACAGATTAACACAATAAAGACGACCAGGAAGGCGACAGTCGTAACAGTGATGTCACAGCTAGAGTGGAGGACAGCTTGACATTTGCAATCATATTTTCTTTTTAAACTGCCATAATTCCCAAACCCTACATTCCTGGGACATAATCTTTCATGACAAACGTAGGAAAATATCTCGTAACTTGAAAAATGACAAATAATTAAGCAAAAATAATGAAACAAAATGCCTCTTGAGGGCATGAAGTGACAACAACTTTCAACATGTCTCCATTAAAGCCCATTGTAATTTCAGGCTGATATTGCTTCACGCTTTGACATTTCACCGATATCTGTTACGGTTCTTCCACAAAACGTTCACATGTAACAGGTTTATCTCTCATTCAGAACAATGGAAACCTTTGATCTCTGCAGAGCTCGTTAGCTCAAATATAAACACCTGTGTCATGGAACACGATGATGTCATCACTCCAACTGACATGCTCAGAGCAGCAGACTTCAGATAAAGGTTAATGGTCCTGCCCTCAACAGCTCTACGTCAATTATGGGGTGTCATCATCATATGCCGTTTCCATCCCTCGCCATAAAAGACGATGTCGCTATACATTAATTCCTATGAAAATGTTCAAAAAGTGCTCAAACTTCACATGTGTGCTAACAGTCCAGCCGTGAAGACATCTACGGGACAGTTTTGAGATTTCTTCAAATGCCGTTGCTATGGCAACAGAATGCTCGCAATGGAACACGGTTTTCTCATAACGTCAGTGAAATGCTCCAAACGGCCCAAAAGTTCACAGGTTTGGTAACGATGCAGCCATCAACGCATCTAAGCGTATTATGGGGTGTCATCAAATGCTGTTGCCATGGCGACAGACCACTCGCTATGAAACACGATCTCGCTGTAAGTCCAATGGACACGGTCCAATCGTCCCCCAATCTTCACTTGTATACCACCGTTCCATGCCTCAACAGCTCTATACCAAATCTGAGATCTCACCACATGCCGTTTCCATGGAAACGCATCCCTCGCCATAAAACACGATGTTGCTATAACTCCTATGAAAATGTACAAAAAGTGCTCAAACTTCACATGTGTGCTAACATTCCAGCCCTGAAGACATCTAGGGGACATGCCGTTGCCATGGCAACACAATGCCTGCCATGAAACACGTTTTTTTCATAACTTCAGTGAAAATGCTCCAAATGGCCCAAAACTTCACAGGTTCGGTAACCATCAACGCAGCTAAGCGTATTATGGGATGTCATCAAATGCCGTTGGCATGGCGACAGATCATTCACCATCAAGTAAGTTCAAAAGTTTGCAGTTCACATATTCTGCTGCTTTTCCAAGCCTTTTTACTTTCTTTTCTTCTCTCATCACACATTCAAGCCCCCAGTGTTCATGTATCATTTCAATCTAAATTCTTCACTTTCTTCTTACACATTACATTTCAGCATAGCAGTTTAGCATCAGATGTTCAGCATAAAGCATTCCCACTAGCAATTTCTTCAGGAATTGCATTCTCTAGCTTATTCTGACCCCCTCAGAAAATAACTGGCCCCAGCCTGGCTCCCCCAGTCAAAATGGTTTAGAACCGCCACTGTCCCGAGCTGCGTCTCACTTCTTAAAAACGTCCCTCCCACCAGGGAAGCATGGAGAGACGCAAGGAAACCACAAGAAGGGAGAAGAAGCAGGGAAATTAGTTTTAAGAGCAATGGGACGTGCTTTCCTCGGAGCGTCACGTGAAGCAACGTCAGTTTGTGATGGCAAAACACAGGACACAGAGGAACGGTGAGACAGCAGTGTGTGGAACAAAGCGGTATAAAACATGGTTTTAACTGGCGCTAATGGTCGGGAGTGCCCAGCAGCTGCTCTTCTGAGAGGAACTGCTCTGACAGCTCTCTCTACTAAACAGCTAAAAGTCCTTCCATTGTTAAGCAACGCTACACAATTACCCCAGTCTGAGAGTAAAAGCTTTCTCAAAGGTTCGTTTTGCTTTCTCACAACGTTACAATGTTAACTTTAACCTTAAGTTTGCTAGGAGGCTATTGTTACTTCCCTTAACAAGAGCTAGCTGTCTTAGCTAACAACAGTTAGCAGCTAACGTTTTCTGCAGTTTGTTGCCCCTGAAAAACGTGATGTAGTTATTTAAGGGTGAGTTCACTTAACTAACGTCATCTTACAAGTTGAGAGAGTTCATTTTTGTTTAAAATTGTCCTTGTAATGAACGTTAGAGGTTTTGTGTTGAACATGAAGTTAGCTAACGTTAGCTCACTCTACCAAAGGTTGGCATGTTAAGCTGTGGCAGCTAGCTTAATACAAAGAGGGGTTTGATGCGTGTGTAAACTTTTCTTACGAATGTGTGTTAATCTACCTATTGTTGAAGAGATACAAAACATACTATACATGAGTTGGGTCCGACATATACTTTCGGTAATGTTACTTTGCTGCTAAAAAATAAAACGTACAGTATGTACACACTGCTCTGGTATTAATTATCCTGTAAAATGTAAGTCTCCCGCTCTTGTCATCGTTCAGGCTTTGCATTTGAACTCCTATGACTGGTTGTGGACTTGAAGGGAACGACTTCCTGGCCTTCCTGACATCCAGGAAAATTGTGAGATTCTAATCCATTTCAATGCCAAAAGCAAGTTATTGTTTTGAACTTTTTAAATATGTTATTGGGGCATTTCTGCTTTATTGGACAGAAGTATAGATCTACTGGAAAACAGTGGAGAGGGAGGAGATTTGCAGCAAAAGGCCCAGCCGGATGGTTGCTGCTCCGTGTGGAACGTGTTCTATCAGGTGATGCACTTTGGTACCCAGGTCTTTATGGTATTGAGTTTGAATGAAGCCTTTGGAATGTCATTTCGCTCCCTCCTGGCTTTTGCTTATGTCTGTGAACCCCGTGTGACTGGAAGGGGTGGTGGCCAAGACATGAAACTCACCACTGTCACCGTCCCTCATCACTTCTCTTTCGAGTGCCTGGCAATGAAACTCACAGGATCTAAACCTACCATTATTGCGACTATCTACAGACCACCGAAGCCCTCAGATGCTTTCCTCACAGAATTCTCAGCCTTATTAACAACAATATGTGCTATGTCCCCCACTGTCATCCTCCTGGGTGATTTTAATATTCATATTGATAACCCCGCTAATGGTTTAGCAAAGGACTTCATCTCACTCCTTGAGTGCCTTGGTATTACACAATATGTCAACTTTCCAACCCACAACAAAGGTCACATATTAGACCTAGTCTGTTGCACCGGTATCACTCCTTTTAACCTCACTGATGCTGAGTTCCCCATCTCTGACCATACATCTGTGCTTTTTGAGGTAAATGTCCCCCTATCTAAAACAAGAGCACTGAGGACCATCACCTTCAGAAACATCAAACGCATTGACCCCAGAGACCTTAACTCCCTTATTACCTCCGTGCCCAGTCCACCCCCATCCTCCTCCTCAACCCCTGCTGAACTGGTGAGTCACTACAACAACTGTCTCACATCTTCCCTTGATGCGCTTGCTCCCCTGAAGTCTCGCATAGTCTCATTTGTGCACACTCCTCCCTGGTACACTGCTGCCCTCCACCAGCTAAAAACCACTGGCCGGCGTCTTGAACGTCTGTGCAAAAAGGCTGGACTCTTAATCCACATTCAGCTCTACAAAGAACATCTCTGCCTTTACAAGAACGCCCTCACCACCGCTAAGTCCTCCTACTACTCCAACCTCATCAATTCTGGAAAAGGTAAAACGAGAAACCTCTTCTCAACCGTCAGACACCTACTTCAACCTCCCACAACCCTCCCCACAGACATCTCATCTGATGACTGCAATGACTTTCTGAATTACTTCAATAGCAAAATCAACACCATCCACCTGCAACTGGCTACATCTAGCACCTCCAAAGACGACCCACAGTGGCTGAGCTCCACCAGTCACCAGCTAATCCCCACCCTGTCCAATTTCTCGGCAGCTACTGAGTTCTCCATCACTGAGCTTATCCGTAAATCCAAACCTACTACCTGTCAGCTCGACCCACTCCCCACTGCCCTCGTTAAAGCCTGTGTGCCCTCTACTTGCCCCTTGATAGCAAGAATCATTAACTCGTCCCTCGCAACTGGAACTGTACAGCCGAAACCTCAAAACTGCTGCAATAACACCAACGCTCAAAAGACCTGGAGCTGACCGAGATGACCTGAATAACTACAGGCCCATCTCTGACCTCTCCTTCATCTATAAAACCCTTGAAAGAGTGGTTGCTGACCAACTTCAACAACACCTTGACAAAAACAACCTTCATGAACCCTTCCAATCGGGTTTCCGCTCAAAGCACAGCACCAAAACAGCACTGGTAAAAATCACCAACGACCTCTTCCGTGCAGCTGACTCTGGACTGCTCACCATCCTAATCCTCCTTGACCTCACAGCTACCTTTGACACCATCTCACATGCACTACTTATCAAACGTTTGGCAGACATTGGAATCACTGGTACTGCACTCTCATGGTTTTCATCCTACCTCACAGACAGAAAACAATATGTCCGTCTCAGCACCCACCGGTCAAGCTGCTCCACTATCTCACATGGTGTTCCTCAGGGGTCAGTATTGGGTCCACTCCTGTTTATTATCTACCTACTCCCCCTTGGCACTATCCTCCGTCATCATAATGTCCATTTCTACTGTTACGCCGACGATACCCAGGTCTACATTTCCAGCAAACCCAACACTGCCCTCCCCCAACCTCTCTCACCAACTGCCTCCAGGACATCAGGAGCTGGATGAGCAGGAACTTCCTAAAACTCAACGGCAGCAAAACCGAAGCCCTGCTGGTTGGCACCAAAACCACCCTCTCCAAAACCTCATCCTCCCCTGCCTCCAACCTCATCATTGGTGGCTACTCCATCCCCTTCTCTGGCCAAGTTAAGAGCCTTGGTGTTATCCTGGACAGCTCCCTCTCATTTTCACCTCACATACATAACATCACCCGGACTGCCTTCTTCCACATACGCAACATCTCCAGACTCCGCCCATCCCTCAATCAAACACTGAAGTCCTGGTCAATGCATTTTTCACGTCCCGCATCGACTACTGTAACGCCATCCTGTCAGGCATACCCACCAAGCTCATCAATAAACTACAAATCATACAGAGCAGTCTGGATCATCACCGGCACCAAGGCCTCAGAACACATCACCCCCATCCTCATCCAACTCCACTGGCTCCCGGTTCAATCCTGTATCAACTTCAAAAACCTACTGCTCACTTACAAAGCCCTATATAACCTACCCCCCCCCCCCCCCCGTCCTATCTGGCTGACCTTCTTCAGGAGTACACCTCCTCTCGTTCCCTCTGCTGTTCTGCTAACCGTCCCCACCCCACGCCTCGTCACCATGGGTGCTCGGGCTTTTAGATGCACTGCTCCCAGACTCTGGAACTCCCTCCCCCCGCACATCCCACAGTCAGAAACAATCACCATATTCAAATCCCAATTAAAAACCCACCTGTTCAAATCTGCTTGCTCACTGTAGTGCTCCCCGTTATATGTTTCATGTGTGTCCACTTGACTGTCTCCTCCATGATTTCCTGTTTGTGTTTTTATCATGTTCTGCTGCCTATTAGCGTTTTCTTTCTTTCTTTTTTAACAAATTGTACGGTGTCCTTGGGTGTCATGAAAGGCGCCTAAAAATAAAATGTATTATTATTAAGGAAGTTATTAAATAATAATAACCAAAAGCATAATAATATATTGTAGTTCTTTGCATCTTTCTAACATGTACAATTATAATATTAAAGATAGGTTAATATTACATTTATTCCTTTAAACCAGATAATTTGTGTATTTATGTTTTAGGACCCTGGATAATGAGATGCTCCATCTCAAGGGGCTACCCTTCAAAACATTCCCAGATCTAAAGTGAGGGAACATTTACACTGCAGGGTCAGACACACTATTGGAGGTTAACATTATGTTCTGCTCATTTGAATGACTCTGCAATCAGTCTAGTCATGTTCTTCTTCAGTGATTACATGGAGATTTAGAGATTTTATGAAATCTAACTTGAAGAGGTAACATATAAAGTAACATGGAAATACTCAAGTAAAGTACAAGTACCTCTAAACTGAACTTCAGTATTTGGGTAAATGTTTTAGAGACTTTGAAACGAGGAGATAAAGAAGGCCAGAAACATTTGAGACAAAATGACATCTATTTATTGATTAATGATTTCTCCATCTGTCAGTAAATGATAATCAATACACATCAGTATCAGGTATAATGTTTTAAAACTCAAAGAATATTAAACTAATAGTAAAAATGATGTTAAACTAAGCAGGAAGCTGATAACCCGGTTAAAACAACAGAGTAAACCGATTATAATGGAAATCAATTCAAACTTTATGTGAAAAATACAAGATTTCAAAGTTATACTTTTTCCTTTCAGCTGTTGATAGATCTTCTTTAATCTCCTTATTCTCATATCTGTTGTTCTGATTCAAAGAAACTTTCCATTAGTCTGAGTTATTGTTTAACGTTTAGAAACGTCTCCATCATCCAGCAGGAGCCACCGTATCATTTCAGGACACTCAGCGATACAATCCATCATTAACAAAAGTCACGTAGAGTTACAAATCTCAAAGAAAATAACATGAAGAGCAGAAAAAACCTTTAGCAATAATCTGATATTTGTAAATGATCATAATAGAAAATAAACTTTTAATAAACATGCAGGTTGAATCTTTTCCATTGGTGGTAATGGTGTCAGGACGTTAATGATTTCTGCTCAAAACAATCACACTCTCACATTTCATACACATGGTACATTTGACTTCCTGTCCAACAGAACATGCAGATTGCTCCTGCAGAAAGATGTTTGAGCAGGAGAACAATAAAGCTTTAGAACTCATTGATTAACACTAGAGCTCTCAGTGCGGGTCTATTTGGACTTCATGCTTTGTATCAGTGACGGAAGAAGTGTTCAGATACTTTACTTTGGTTAAAGTTATAACACCACATTGTATAGATACTGTTACAAGTAGAAGCCCTGCATTCAAAATGTCCCATAGGTCAAAGTATGTAAAGTATAATCTAAATGAAGCTATAGTAATAAATGTAAAGGTACCCGATGCAGAAGAGTAAAGAGTAGAGTCGTGAAGTAAAGAGTCCAACATTTCACTTTGAACTGCATTCCACCTCAGCGCTGGGTGGACCGGGTTCTCTCATATTCCTACAGAACCGCTGATCCAAACAGCCTCACACGGGGCAGCAGCTCCCCCTGGTCCATAGCAACACACATGCCAAACAGGAAGTAGATGGGTCCCAGGGCTGGTGAGGTCATCTCAGATACACAGACGTCTTCCAGTTCGTTGATAGATCTCCTCTTGGTCTCGCTGGCATCTGTTTGCTCTTGGTTTGGTTTTGATCCAAAGGATTTGTGATCACTATGGACTCTGGAGGAGCTTCTCTCGGCTCTCCTTCAGCATTTCTTCAAGACCAACCATCTTGCTTTGAAACATGGAATCTTTCAGGATTAAAAAAACAGTTCAACGATAAGAACAGAATAAAAAAAAAAAATGTCCCATGAACATTTGTGTCATGGTCACTTGGTTGTGTTGGACATCAAGGACTCTTGATCAGTATCACTCTCTATCCTGTCTTGTTTCATTTTGTATTTACACGTCTCTTCTTTGAAATCATGTTCAGCTCTTGTCTTGGTCTCAGTTGGAGCTGCTCTTGATTTTGCCCTCAGTTAAAGATTCTTCACTTTAAAGCAGGTTTTCTCCTCTCCCTACTTTACCCTTGAGCTCTGCTTCTCCTCTCACCTCCATCAAGTACTGGACTCGTTGCTTCCAGCCTGACTTGGCCTCAGCTTTCTCTCCCTCAATCAGCAGGTCAATGTACTCTGGAGTGGAGAGAGGATTTTGCCTCAGTGCGATCTCTCCTAGTCTGTTCAGACACTTGGCAGCCCTCTCCATCATCTCCCTCACTTCAGTCTGAAGACGCTGATATTCAGCCTTCATTTTGTCGATCACTTCCTGAACAGTTCCCTTACCCTTTAAGGCCTTCAGGTACTTTTCTTTCAGCTCCTTCAATGTTTGCTTTTCTTTAACCTCCTTATACTCCCATCTGTACTTCATGTTAGAATGTTTACTCCAAATACATTTGCCTTTACACTGAGTACAGTTTCCATCTGGTCCCATTGCCCAACACTTCATTTTATCTGCATCGTTGGCACGGTTACATGACTTGTGACAGGTGACATGACACACCTGACAGTTGGTGATGAACTTTCCAGAGCCAGATATGTCTATTTTAACAGGCTTTGTGAAGACGACTTCAATCTCAAATTTCTTATTTCTGCTGATCTCTGCTTCATGCAGTTTAAGTTTTTCAGTTGTCTCTTTAATCGCCTCAATCTTGGCTAACCCTACTTTAACCTGCGTCTGCACATTTTCAATTGAGATTTGGAGCTGATTTCTTTCTCTGAGGACTTCCTTTGTCAATGTCAAGCTTTTGGTTATAAGCTTATCAGAAGCATCAAAGAACGTATTCATGCTTTCTGCCCCCATTTTCCAGAACATCTGATCAAAGCCTCCCTTTCCCTCCTCTCCTCTCGAGTCAGCAGCAGCAGATGATTGGTTCTGTGCAAACAAGGCAGAATTATTGAATTTGAAGTGAAGTGGCAGCCCGTCTTCTGTTTTAGGACATGGGACGCCTGAAGCTTTGATGGCCTCTAGAACTGGTGGGCGTTGGCCGTCTGCGAATGTCACCAGAACCTGGATGTTTTCTGCCACATCTTTGCCAAAGATTGAGAGCACAGAATCAAACACATACTTCTGTGTTGCTGTGAGCCGAGCTGAAGAAGCCTGAACTACAAAACACACAGCGTCAATTTCACTGACGCCACGCTCTGAAGAGAAGAGATTACGAATCTGTTCTGTGATCTCCTTGTCTCTATGTATGCCTCTTGTATCTCCAAAGCCTGGAGTATCAACAATGGTCAGAGAGAAAGGGATTTGAAAGCCCTCTTGGTGGTTGATTTTGTACACAGTGACTTCAGAGGTCTGGCTCTCAGCTTGAGATCTCGACTGACCCTCATCAACTAACTTGAATCTGAAATCCTCCTTCCACTCTACACCAACGATGTAGTTGATGAGTCCATTGATCAGAGTGGACTTTCCAGATCCAGTTGCTCCAAGAAGCATTATTGTGCGATTTGACGTCATGCTTTCTTTGCCAAAGTTGTACCTCCGGCATCCATCAACTTCCATGTCTTCTTCTGTCAGAGGCAGTTTGTAAACTGAGGGAGATTCAGAGTTGATCCTTTTGCTTTTACTTTTGAGGAATTCTGCAAGAAGTGAAGGTTTAGTTGTGCGGACATTAACAGCGATGCTTTCTTTGCTTCTTCCAGCTGCACCACAATCACACCTGACCCTGACAGCGTATTCTGTCTCTGGCTGAAGTCCTGAAATGATCGCCTTCTCAGCTCCCGCCATCATTTGCTCCCAGTGGAGATCTTCCTCTTTCCCCTGTTGGTCTGGTTTGGCGTACTCCACGATGTAGCTCAAAACGTGGACATCTTGTCCGAGCTCAGCAGGTTTCTCCCAGCTGACTGATATCTCACCTGAGGTAGATTCAACGTGGAGTTTTCCAGGAGGGCTGCAGGGTAAGGTTTGAATGGATCCACTGACTTCATTGGCTGGCCCGGCACCTACTGGTGTCTCTGCCCTGCATCTGAACATGTACTCTGTGTTAGGACTCAGGCCGCTCACTGGGACTTCTTCAGCTCTGGATGCTGTCTCTTGTTTCCAGCTGTCCTCTCCACTGACACAGTACTCAACAGAGTAGGAGGTGATGTCCTCTGCTCCAAATCTGGGTGGAGAAATGTTCAGCGTCACACTGCTGTGGTTTATATCACTTCCTGTTACTGTTGCAGGCTTTGAAGGAGGCTCAAAGTTCTCATTGACAGAAAGGCCGCCTGTATAAAGGTAGATGCTGGCTCCTTGCTGTGTCTCCTTTGTTAAACCCACTGTCAGAAATGTGATGTTCTTCTTCTCCTTGTTGGCCTCTGCAAAATCACTGAAGAGCTTTGCTTTCTGCCGCATTGCTTCCATTTCTCTTCTTGAGTTGTACCATTGATCTGGAGGGTGTGGATCTTGAGAGTCGTCTGGTTTGGGTGTTTGTTTCAGGTAGTTTGATAAAGTTGAGAGGTACGGTTCATCACTTCCCAGCGAGGTGAAGACAAAACACACAGCATGCTCTGCTTTGAAGCTTTCTTTGTACAGGTCTGTTTGAGATGAGATGATCTTGGTGTTTGTCATCATGTCGGTCAGAGACATCACGGTGTAGATTTCTCTCTCCTTACAGTCCATCCACTCGTTCAGGTCCTTGCTGTTGAAAGGAGAAGAACATGTCTTCCTCAGTTCCTCTGCGAGCACAGCTTCTTCTTCTCCTCCTCCTCGGATTGATGGAAGTTTCTTTGCCAGGGTTCGTTGGAATTCCAGTTTGAACTGAGAGCACTTCTGTTTAAAGGTTTTGAGTTTGTTTCCAATCTGTGGGAACAGCTGTGCAGTTTGGGTTCTCAGTGCATCATTGAACCTCATCTCCAGGTCACTGAGGTCCTCCAGGACACTCTGACATTCTTCAACTAATCCTATACTTATCTGACGGACAAGTTTAGCGGCAGAAGAATCTAAACATGTCAGAGGCAACAGCCAGACCTTCACTGGTACTGCCTTTTCCCCGTTGGCTCCCAGCAGCTTTGGCAGACTTTGGTACACCTCTACTGCCTCCTGAAAGGATGTTGGAGGTTTCGGAATCAAAAAGTCTCCAAAGAATCTGCAGGACAGTTTCTCAACATTTTCTTTGTCCTCGTCTTCCATTTTCAGCTCGCCTTCACTCTCTATTGAGAGGCAGGGAATGTTCTTGATCATCACCTCCAAGTTGCCCTGAATGTCTCGATGGTTCTCGTTGACAGACACCTCACGGTCAAAGACAAAGAAGGCTTGAGCCCCATAAAGGATTCCTGTGACTACATGTGTTGCTTTTCCTTGATCAAAGACATCTGGATGCTTAACATTGTCTCTCCCAAGATGATTCATGGACAGTTCGTGGAACTTTGTAGTAGCTTGGTAATTCAGTGTTACTCTGGCATGATTTTTGGAAGTCTTGCTATCGTTCAGGTATTTGGCTGATCCTCCAACCTGTACCAGTCCACCCAAGAAACTCGCCTTCAGCGATGCTTCAACATTTAGTGCTGAAGATTTATCCTCAATTGATTCAGATGTAACTATATCACAATCATTATAGTGCTGTGGTCTTTCTCTTGTATCTTTTTTCAGTTCATCACGGTCCCACAGTGTCAGTCCTGCAAAAGAAGAAGCAACAATCAAGCTCCCAGAATCAGATTAAATGTGAATACCCACTTATATTAAGGATAAAATCTGATAAAAAAAATGCCTTCCTGGAAACCTGGATCCTCTGCCACCTGCAAAAAAACCTAAGTAGAACACTCTTTAGCAATTAGTCAAGGACGGCGCTACACCTACATATGGGTAGCCCTGGTTCAGCCCCATCAGGTGTCATTAGGAATATACAGTGGTAAAAAAAGTTACATACTGTAGGCCAGGGGTGGCCAACCACTCAGAGGTTAAGAGCCACATTTGTTCTATGTTACTGCAAAGAGCCACATCAAACACACAGTCACTGATACCGCTTGTTTCAGTTTTTTGTTTTCTGGAGACAAGATTTCAACCACGTCACTGATGCATTTTTTTGGCATTGGGATATATATTTTTTAAATCCTCTGAAGCAGAGAGAGGAGCTGTGGATTATTGTTTTTGATTAATGCATCAGTGTTTCTTCGGGTCAAAAACACTAAACTCACAACTTAAAATGAAGGCGTTTAGTTTATTTAATAAAAGAGCACATGTTCAACGTGAAAAGTGACAGTACTGTAGTTATAGATTATTTGCAATTTGGCGCTATATATATATATATATATATATATATATATATTTTGTTTTAAATGTATATATATTATTTAAACACTTTGAATTTCAGGGGGGGGCACGGGCTTCAGTTGGCGGAGCGCAGCGCCCCTCCAAGACAATGGTAGGGGAAACACTGGATAATGTTTAATCAACGATAGGTTCTTCTTCTCTCCCCCCTTGCCTTTTTTGTCAACAAGCCGAGGCGCAGCAGCAGTTGCACTCCCACTTGCAGCCATGCTTCTCGTTTTCTCACATGCTCTGGTAGCTTGCGCGTGCACGAGAGAGGGGAGAGACTTAGAGCGTGCTTGAAAGGGGCGGAACTGTAGGCACGGCTGCAGTGCAGGGAGTGGAAGCAGAGCGCTGAACAGACACGGCTCTTATTAAAAAAGCGCATTCTCGCCGGAGTACTTTCCCCCGTCATTCTAAAAATACCATACTAATGAAAGGGAGGAATAGTAACGTTTTTAAGGGCAGGGTATCGCGGTATACCTTTCAAGTATCGGTACACCGTGCAACACTAGTCAGGAGTCAGTGTCTCTCCCCAAACTCACACATATAAAATTCGATATGAACTGAAGAGCCGCATGAAACTAGGCAAAGAGCCGCATGCGGCTCGAGAGCCGCGGGTTGGCCACCCCTGCTGTAGGCTAATGAAACAGCTATCAATGTGTCTTTTAAACTGTCTGAACAAATAAAATAAAAAAATAAAAAAAATAACATCTATGTTGTTTCCACATTGGCATACATCTCAAAAGTTAAGGAAAATTATAATCGGAACAACTCCTCAATCTGTAATATACAAATATTGGATTTTTCCGAGAAACACTTGAACATGTCGTCAGTCACATAATGTGGTACCACCGTTGTCAGATATGCATCTATGCCCATTGCCAGCATACAGCGCAAAGTTTGCACTGAACCACAAAAACAGATGCATCGTCGTTTTTTAAAACAACACTGGTGAGTCATTTATTTATTTATCATAAATATTTTATGTGAAATTAAGTGTTTGGGCAATTTTTAATAGTGCGCCCCTCGAAGCCTCGTTACGAATGTTCTACTGTGAATCAGTACTCCCTCACCGATGTTGCTAGTTCGTCATCAACAATAATCTTGTAAATCAATGTTCAATTGTGAGGGACAATTATAGACCTGTAGTCTGCTCAACTCCATTTTACTAGACCATCAACAGTTGATGTATTGTTATTTGGGGATCTCATTGTGTGTTATGATGCTGAAAAAACAGTCTGTGTTCGTAAACTTTATTTCAGTCAGACAACACACGTGTTTCTCTTTCATATGTTTATTAGAGGCAGCATATAGTATGAGTTTGGTGTCTGGGCTTGGTCTCATCAATCCACAGATGTACAAAGAACATTGAGTGATGAGATTAGATAACTATCCCCCCCCCCCCCCCCCCCCCCAGGCCTACAGGTGGAAGCTGGGCTGGTGGGGAGGGCAGGCGAGCAGAAGCATGAACACAGCGGCAGCAGCATTACCGAGGCAAGTTTAGGCAGTGGCGAGCTGTCAGGGCCCTCTAGGCTAGAACGTAGAATATCTTAGGCCCCAAGATATTCTACAAAATAATATTTAAAAAGATTACAAAAAATAATTTTCCTTTTTGATATATTTAAAAAAATATTTGTTTAGTTCTATTTTTCATTAGTTTTACCAAAATAACTTGATTTAATTGTATTTAAAATAACATTTCCAAATAAATAAATGTTCTTAACCCCGAGGGTCCCCCCAGTGGACCCCCCCCACCGTTTTTTTACGAGACTATGTCTCAGGGCTTCTTAACATTTATGAAACTATTAATGTTCCATATCCTTTTAACGATAAGAAACTCAACTAACTAACAATATGAACCATTTTTAGCTAAAAGAAAAACAAGAGTAATACCAAGCCTTTGAATTAGTATGGAGCGAAAAAATGCTAACTAATGCTAACGGACTTTTGCACAGCACTCACGGTAGCAATGCGCTTATTACTTATCGTCACTGCACAAACAAGATGTCCGATTAAAGCTGAGACTCCACAGATTCCACACATGTAATGTCATCACTGTAGGACCCCGAATTGCGGAGCTATCAGCCAGAAAAGAGAAAGTAAACAACATCCGGTTTGAAAAATATTACAATAATTACGTCTTACCTTTTTTGATTTGTGATCAAAAGGTGTGTTCACCGGAATAAAAACGCCGCTCAAGGTTAATCCAATGTCTTTGTGTCACGTAGAATTTTTTACTGATAATCCACCATCATATTTATGGCAATATACTTGGTATAAAGTTTTGCCGTCCAGGCTTGTACTTTCAGATGTGCTTTGTTTGCTTCTCTATTATATAGTTCTATGGTAATGTTTACGTGGATTTGGGAACTGCCCCTCGATTCTATTGGATATTTTGGTTAAGAAAAAAGTGTAAATCACCCAAATCGACCAATGGGTTCCAGAGATATGGTCCTGCGTAAAGTACGAATAATGCCAGCCGGCGTAAGCACTTTACGCAGTAGACTTTACTTATTGTTTACTACGTAAGGAAGCAGAAATTGCAGGACCCAGAGCGCACGGAGCACAGAGCGGACAGCAGATAACGGAATTGCAGTTTTATTCCTTATAGATTATCAGAACATTTCAAAGGGGACACAGCCACATTGGATATTAACCTATGGATTAACCACATCATCATTGTTATCGTTTTAATGCCATTGAAGACCAGTTTAGACCAGACAAAGACGAAGGTAAGCCATGTTAGCATTGTGGGCTACCTAGCGCCACTTGTTTTGATTTACGTTTTTGTTGATAACGTTGCAAGTTTGTATCTTTCAGTGTTGAGGTGGGCACCGTTAGATTCTGTGTCTCCTTGCGATCATAAACTATGTGTTGGATGTGCAGCTGGGATAAGTAATAAGGGAGCTAGGAGTGATTTCCGGTGCAGTAATAGTTTAGCATTTTTCGCTCGGGGCTAATCCAGAGGCTCACTGTTAGCATTGTGAGCAGGATAACAGAGTATGTTTTTTAAATTTTTAATTTTTTTTCACAACAGTTGTATTTGGATGGAATGAATACCTATAGTGATAATTCAAAGTAATAAAATGATTTTTACAGTGAAAAAGGTCAAATGGAACCGATGGTTCCCAAATTACCCAGAGGTGAGTCCGCCTGGACTTTATTTTTCTAAATCTCTCTAAAAAGGTCAATTTCACTTGTTTTGCATCAATCTTGAGACAGGGTACTTATTATATGTTAGAGTTTGGATTCCTAAAGCTATTAGTCTACTAACCCATCATTCAAGGGTGGTTTTCACTATAAGTAATGGGTTTATTTTAGGCGGGCATTATCATTTACATGTTTTTACTATGTTCCATCTGAATTTACTTTAAAATAAAAACATCTAGATTGATTCTGACATTTCTACATCCAACTCAAAGATGAAAACTTGCTTTGAGAGAAAAGATTATTAATTTACCCCTTTTTAGAAGTGAAGATATAGTATTTGCTGTGTTTGTGGCATTTTGGAGCCTGAAACCTGAAAAACAGGCTCAGGGCTTAAGAGGTTAAGAGGTCACCTATTATGCAACATCCTCTTCCTCATGTCTCTTCATCATCAACATGTGTCCCCTTTTCTTCATGTCCCTAGTACATCAACATGTGTCCCCTCTTCCTCATGTCTCTTCTACATCAACATGTGTCCCCTCTTCTTCATGTCTCTTCATCATCAACATGTGTCCCCTCTTCTTCATGTCTCTTCATCATCAACATGTGTCCCCTTTTCTTCATGTCTCTAGTACATCAACATGTGTCCCCTTTTCTCCATGTCTCTTCTACATCAACATGTGTCCCCTCTTCCTCATGTCTCTTCTACATCAACATGTGTCCCCTCTTCTTCATGTCTCTCCTACATCAACATGTGTCCCCTCTTCCTCATGTCTCTTCTACATCAACATGTGTCCCCTCTTCTTCATGTCTCTTCTACATCAACATGTGTCCCCTCTTCTCTATGTCTCTTCTACATCAACATGTGCCCCCTCTTCTTCATGTCTCTTCTTCATCAACACGTGTCCCCTCTTCTCCATGTCTCTTCTACATCAACATGTGTCCCCTCTTCTTCATGTCTCTTCTACATCAACATGTGTCCCCTCTTCTCCATGTCTCTTCTACATCAACATGTGTCCCCTCTTCTCCATGTCTCTTCTACATCAACATGTGTCCCCTCTTCTTCATGTCTCTTCTACTTCAACATGTGTCCCCTCTTCTTCATGTCTCTTCTACATCAACATGTGTCCCCTCTTCTTCATGTCTCTTCTACATCAACATGTGTCCCCTCTTCTTCATGTCTCTTCTACTTCAACATGTGTCCCCTCTTCTTCATGTCTCCTCTACATCAACATGTGTCCCCTCTTCTTCATGTCTCCTCTACATCAACATGTGTCCCCTCTTCTTCATGTCTCTTCTACATCAACATGTGTCCCCTCTTCTTCATGTCTCTTCTACATCAACATGTGTCCCCTCTTCTTCATGTCTCTTCTACATCAACATGTGTCTCTTCTACATCAACATGTGTCCCTTCTTCTTCATGTCTCTTCTACATCAACATGTGTCCTCTCTTCTTCATGTCTCTTCTACATCAACATGTGTCCCCTCTTCTTCATGTCTCTTCTACATCAACATGTGTCCCCTCTTCTCCATGTCTCTTCTACATCAAAATGTGTCCCCCCTTCTTCATGTCTCTTCTACATCAACATGTGTCCCCTCTTCTTCATGTCTCTTCTACTTCAACATGTGTCCCCTCTTCTTCATGTCTCCTCTACATCAACATGTGTCCCCTCTTCTTCATGTCTCCTCTACATCAACATGTGTCCCCTCTTCTCCATGTCTCTTCTACATCAACATGTGTCCCTTCTTCTTCATGTCTCTTCTACATCAACATGTGTCCCCTCTTCTTCATGTCTCTTCTACATCAACATGTGTCCTCTCTTCTTCGTGTCTGTTCTACATCAACATGTGTCCCCTCTTCTTCATGTCTCTTCTACATCATCATGTGTCTCCTCTTCTTCATGTCTCTTCTACATCATCATGTGTCACCTCTTCTTCGTGTCTCTTCTACATCAACATGTGTCCCTTCTTCTTCATGTCTCTTCTACATCAACATGTGTCCCCTCTTCTTCATGTCTGTTCTACATCAACATGTGTCCCCTCTTCTTCATGTCTCTTCTACATCATCATGTGTCTCCTCTTCTTCATGTCTCTTCTACATCAACATGTGTCTCCTCTTCTTCATGTCTCTTCTACATCAACATGTGTCCCCTCTTCTTCATGTCTGTTCTACATCAACATGTGTCCCCTCTTCTTCATGTCTCTTCTACATCATCATGTGTCACCTCTTCTTCGTGTCTCTTCTACATCAACATGTGTCCCTTCTTCTTCATGTCTCTTCTACATCAACATGTGTCCACTCTTCTTCATGTCTCTTCTACATCATCATGTGTCACCTCTTCTTCGTGTCTCTTCTACATCAACATGTGTCCCTTCTTCTTCATGTCTCTTCTACATCAACATGTGTCCACTCTTCTTCATGTCTCTTCTACATCATCATGTGTCCCCTCTTCTCCATGTCTCTTCTACATCAACATGTGTCCCCTCTTCTCCATGTCTCTTCTACATCAACATGTGTCCCCTCTTCTTCATGTCTCTTCTACATCAACATGTGTCCCCTCTTCTTCATGTCTCTTCTACATCAACATGTGTCCCCTCTTCTCCATGTCTCTTCTACATCAACATGTGTCCCCTCTTCTCCATGTCTCTTCTACATCAACATGTGTCCCCTCTTCTTCATGTCTCTTCTAAATCAACATGTGTCCCCTCTTCTCCATGTCTCCTCTAGATCAACATGTGTCCCCTCTTCTTCATGTCTCTTCTACATCAACATGTGTCCCCTCTTCTACATCAACATGTGTCCCCTCTTCTTCATGTCTCTTCTACATCAACATGTGTCCCCTCTTCTTCATGTCTCTTCTACATCAACATGTGTCCCCTCTTCTCCATGTCTCTTCTACATCAACATGTGTCACCTCTTCTTCATGTCTCTTCTACATCAACATGTGTCGTTCTACATCAACATGTGTCCCCTCTTCTTCATGTCTCTTCTACATCATCATGTGTCTCCTCTTCTTCATGTCTCTTCTACATCATCATGTGTCACCTCTTCTTCGTGTCTCTTCTACATCAACATGTGTCCCTTCTTCTTCATGTCTCTTCTACATCAACATGTGTCCCCTCTTCTTCATGTCTCTTCTACATCAACATGTGTCCCCTCTTCTTCATGTCTGTTCTACATCAACATGTGTCCCCTCTTCTTCATGTCTCTACTACATCAACATGTGTCCCCTCTTCTTCATGTCTGTTCTACATCAACATGTGTCCCCTCTTCTTCATGTCTCTTCTACATCATCATGTGTCTCCTCTTCTTCATGTCTCTTCTACATCAACATGTGTCTCCTCTTCTTCATGTCTCTTCTACATCAACATGTGTCCCCTCTTCTTCATGTCTGTTCTACATCAACATGTGTCCCCTCTTCTTCATGTCTCTTCTACATCATCATGTGTCACCTCTTCTTCGTGTCTCTTCTACATCAACATGTGTCCCTTCTTCTTCATGTCTCTTCTACATCAACATGTGTCCACTCTTCTTCATGTCTCTTCTACATCATCATGTGTCACCTCTTCTTCGTGTCTCTTCTACATCAACATGTGTCCCTTCTTCTTCATGTCTCTTCTACATCAACATGTGTCCACTCTTCTTCATGTCTCTTCTACATCATCATGTGTCCCCTCTTCTCCATGTCTCTTCTACATCAACATGTGTCCCCTCTTCTCCATGTCTCTTCTACATCAACATGTGTCCCCTCTTCTTCATGTCTCTTCTACATCAACATGTGTCCCCTCTTCTTCATGTCTCTTCTACATCAACATGTGTCCCCTCTTCTTCATGTCTCTTCTACATCAACATGTGTCCCCTCTTCTTCATGTCTCTTCTACATCAACATGTGTCCCCTCTTCTCCATGTCTCTTCTACATCAACATGTGTCCCCTCTTCTCCATGTCTCTTCTACATCAACATGTGTCCCCTCTTCTTCATGTCTCTTCTAAATCAACATGTGTCCCCTCTTCTCCATGTCTCCTCTAGATCAACATGTGTCCCCTCTTCTTCATCAACATGTGTCCCCTCTTCTCCATGTCTCCTCTACATCAACACGTGTCCCCTCTTCTTCATGTCTCTTCTACATCAACATGTGTCCCCTCTTCTTCATGTCTCTTCTACATCAACATGTGTCCCCTCTTCTCCATGTCTCTTCTACATCAACATGTGTCCCCTCTTCTCCATGTCTCTTCTACATCAACATGTGTCCCCTCTTCTACATCAACATGTGTCCCCTCTTCTCCATGTCTCTTCTACATCAACATGTGTCCCCTCTTCTTCATGTCTCTTCTACATCAACATGTGTCCCCTCTTCTACATCAACATGTGTCCCCTCTTCTTCATGTCTCTTCTACATCAACATGTGTCCCCTCTTCTTCATGTCTCTTCTTCATCAACATGTGTCCCCTCTTCTCCATGTCTCTTCTACATCAACATGTGTCCCCTCTTCTTCATGTCTCTTCTACATCAACATGTGTCCCCTCTTCTCCATGTCTCTTCTACATCAACATGTGTCCCCTCTTCTCCATGTCTCTTCTACATCAACATGTGTCCCCTCTTTTTCATGTCTCTTCTACATCAACATGTGTCCCCTCTTCTCCATGTCTCTTCTACATCAACATGTGTCCCCTCTTCTCCATGTCTCTTCTACATCAACATGTGTCCCCTGTTCTCCATGTCTCTTCTTCATCAACATGTGTCCCCTCTTCTTCATGTCTCTTCTACATCAACATGTGTCCCCTCTTCTCCATGTCTCTTCTACATCAACATGTGTCCCCTCTTCTTCATGTCTCTTCTACATCAACATGTGTCCCCTCTTCTTCATGTCTCTTCTACATCAACATGTGTCCCCTCTTCTTCATGTCTCTTCTACATCAACATGTGTCCCCTCTTCTCCATGTCTCTTCTACATCAACATGTGTCCCCTCTTCTTCATGTCTCTTCTACATCAACATGTGTCCCCTCTTCTTCATGTCTCTTCTACATCAACATGTGTCCCCTCTTCTTCATGTCTCTTCTACATCAACATGTGTCCCCTCTTCTTCATGTCTCTTCTTCATCAACATGTGTCCCCTCTTCTCCATGTCTCTTCTACATCAACATGTGTCCCCTCTTCTTCATGTCTCTTCTACATCAACATGTGTCCCCTCTTCTCCATGTCTCTTCTTCATCAACATGTGTCCCCTCTTCTCCATGTCTCTTCTACATCAACATGTGTCCCCTCTTCTCCATGTCTCTTCTACATCAACATGTGTCCCCTCTTTTTCATGTCTCTTCTACATCAACATGTGTCCCCTCTTCTCCATGTCTCTTCTACATCAACATGTGTCCCCTCTTCTCCATGTCTCTTCTACATCAACATGTGTCCCCTGTTCTCCATGTCTCTTCTTCATCAACATGTGTCCCCTCTTCTTCATGTCTCTTCTACATCAACATGTGTCCCCTCTTCTCCATGTCTCTTCTACATCAACATGTGTCCCCTCTTCTTCATGTCTCTTCTACATCAACATGTGTCCCCTCTTCTTCATGTCTCTTCTACATCAACATGTGTCCCCTCTTCTTCATGTCTCTTCTACATCAACATGTGTCCCCTCTTCTCCATGTCTCTTCTACATCAACATGTGTCCCCTCTTCTTCATGTCTCTTCTACATCAACATGTGTCCCCTCTTCTTCATGTCTCTTCTACATCAACATGTGTCCCCTCTTCTTCATGTCTCTTCTACATCAACATGTGTCCCCTCTTCCTCATGTCTCTTCTACATCAACATGTGTCCCCTCTTCTTCATGTCTCTTCTACATCAACATGTGTCCCCTCTTCTTCATGTCTCTTCTTCATCAACATGTGTCCCCTCTTCTCCATGTCTCTTCTACATCAACATGTGTCCCCTCTTCTTCATGTCTCTTCTACATCAACATGTGTCCCCTCTGTGGAAAGAGACTCTGAAAGTTTCAGGAACAAAGATTCTCTCTCTTTTTGATCCATTTCTATAAAAACCTGTCTGAAAATGAGCTGATCAGTTTTTGGACACTTTATGATGTCATAACGATGTGTTGTCTTCTGTAACCATTAGCCAATCAGCAACCAAGGTACCCCCCCCCCCCCCTTATCACCTGAATCTCCTCTAGAGCTCCATTGAGTTCTTTGTAACCAAATGTCTCTCAGAGTGGCGGTGGGAGGGGCTCCTTGTTTTCATCTAAAGCAGGGGTACTCAAATACAAATCTTAAAGGTCCAATATTTTTTTTTCAATAAGACAAAGGTCCGTTTATTACGGTCATTCAAACTTTTAAACAATTACAACAAGATTCTTAACACGAGGTTGCAAAAACTAAAATAATCTGTATGCAGCAGTTTTCATTGTTATTGTGTCTGTGCTCGATCCCTCAGAGCTGCACAGTTATGAATAAAGGCAACTGCACCCTCTTTCATTCAGCATTCCCATTATTGCTTTATAAATGTCTTGCCCCCTTTTCTGTCGACTGAGGTTCGTCAGGCCCAACACATCTTCAACAAACTCCCCCTTTGCCTCATCATAAAAACTCACAAACACCAGCAACTGAGCATTGTCAGTGGTGTCAGTGGACTCATCCACCGCTAAGGAAATGCACTATGCATTTTGTATTCCATCACAAAGCTGATTCATCAAATCACCAGCCAGTATGTTCTTCTGGTTGCTGGGGAATCTGAGAGGGGGATTTGCTTGACCTGTTATTTCCTCTTTTAGTTTGCCTTCAAACATGGTCTCCATCACTTCAGTCATGCATTCTTTTATACTTCAGTTATGATCCAGTGGAAAGTCCTTACCTACTGGCCTAGTTCAATCAAAGTGGTTACTTTCTTTTTGCTGGGCAGTGTAGTTTTACACACCGTCTTATTTGACTTTCTCAGGACTTAAAACTGTTTTTTGGGGGCAGACCCCCACAAAGAAAAACATATATTTACACACGTAAGGTCATCCTCTTAACAGTTTGGTATGCTCATCCGTGAGCAGAGCATCAAGTTGACATGTCTATTAGCTGAATGCGGCGATTACCATCTTGTTCAGCAAAACGCCTCACAAACGTATTAAGATCAACAGCTTTAGTGCGTTTTGATTCAATGATGAGTACAGCCAACCTGACAGGCTCTTCTCTGTCATTGTAGACCCGCAAATACCTAATTCCTTCAGTACTTGGGTCCGAATGCTTCTCGTTTTGCGCCGTACCGTTCAAATGAAATCGCCGCCAATCATATTTCCACGCTCGCGCCAGGTCCGGGGGAGGGGTTACAAGGCGTGCGTCTTGTGCTGCATTCACTTGTACTCGGACATTAGAGACTTTCTCTCATAAATGTCCGATGAGCCACAACTTTTCTTTCAAAACAAAGCTGCCCACTGGGGTGGCAGCTGGGGTGGCAAGGCCTATTTTGAGGGTAGCAGTTGCCCCCCCATGCCACCCCAGTAGGTGAAACTAGACTACTAGCTACAGTACAGATGCATGCAACTAGATGAGCTGTTAACTCTCGCTCGGACTTTTTCTTTTTTTAAACACACGCATCTTTCCCACCCGCATTCCGCGAAGACCCGCCCTACTGTGCCTCTGATTCGCAGACTGTTGGTGGGGGAAAAAAACGCTGACAGGATGCTGAATGTGATTGAACCAATGCGTTGAAAGACACACACAGACAGTGGAACAGTCGGACATGCAGAGCGCTGTTTGTAGTGGACATAGCGGAACATTTTGACTCGTTGCGTTGTGGCGATGTCTCGCAGATAACACAAATGAAAAGTATAATTTGCTCAGAGTCCAGAGACAGTTGTGGTTCGGTCCGGATCCGGACCGGAGTCCGGACTTTGAGGATGCCTGATCTAAAGTAACAGACAGAGAATCAGCACTTTGGAAACAGGGCTGAAACAGAGGGGATTATGGGTAATGCTGCAATGATCTGTTTGGTGTTTCAGCCAATCAGAGACAGGCTCTGGCTATATCTGAGACCTGTGATATGTTGATGAAAAACTGTATAAGAGGGGAGCTTTAAGAGGTGGATTAATTCAGGTAGGAAACTACTGAAGGTGTAAAATGCACGGCCCACTTCTGCATTTGATAGCATTGTTTCGGGCAACATATTTCCGTGCGTTAAAAGATTTGGATTTAGTCAAAATCAGTGTCCTCACCTGTGCCTTTACCATTCAGAGTTCTGGAGAGATCATTGGCCCAATCTTTATACTTATATCTCACCACAGTTACTCTGAAGTAGCACGGCTTTACTCTTCAGTTAGGCTAAATGTTTTTGGTCATATTAGTACGCTCCATGACTTCCTGCAATCAAGGAATGAATGTCACTCAATTTTCACATCTCAATAAAACTGAGGACTTTTTTACTGGTCATGATAACTTTGTCCACAAAGTGAAATCCTCAGCAACCTGGCCTCAAATGTTAAACCCAACACAAGAAACGTGTGCGTTGTTTGTTTTGTTGGGTGGAAAAAAGAAAATGGTACACCAACCAACTCCACTTCCTCAAAACCAAGTGCCGTCAACTTGAAAGAGTCTCCAAAAAAGGGACTCACTCTACACATTGATGCCTACAAACTTCACCAACAACAGTGCAGAGATGCTCGCAACAATGCTCACTCCATCAATTACTCCTCCATCATCCAATCATGCTCCAACAATCCCAAAACACTTTCCTTTACCATCAACAAACTTCTCAAGTCTACGGACACCATCTCCGATTCCTTCACTACTACCTGCAGGTCCGCTGCAACTCTGACTTCTTTTAAATCCAGGCTGAAGACTTTTCTTTTTGTCGCTGCTTTTACTTGAACTATTCATATCTTAAACTGCGCTGTAACTTTTATTCATGTATTCTTTCTTTTAAAGTTTATTTTATTATCTTTTCTTTTTAATGACTGTTTTTAAATGCCTTTTTCTTAATGTCTTTCATTTTTTGTAAAGCACTTTGAATTGCCTTGTGTTGAAAGGTGCTGTATAAATAAACTTGCCTTGCCTTACTAACAAATGCAACTCTTTGTTTTCATTTTGTTGTTCCAAAATTGAAATAATTCACAAACAATGCTGCTCCACCAGACTTGACTACTGCAATAGCATCCTCTACGGTTAACCAAACTAAATCATCAATAAACTCCAGTATGTGCCTCCAGCCGCTGCCGAGACGAGACCACATCGCTCCGGTTCTTCACACCTCCACTGGCTCCAGATTAAATACAGGATAGACTTCAAAATACTAATCATCACCCCTCCCTATCTCTCTGACCTCCTCCACCATGATAACCCCACTCGTTGCCTCAGGTTCGGAGATGCAAACACCTTAAAGACCACCAGGACTAAGGTCTGGACCTGGGGTGCAGGCAGGTGTACAGGTAGACCTCAAAGGGGACTGGAGCACCTGCATTTCTATCCACCTGCTGGAGAAGTGCCCATTTTCGATCAATAACATTATCTACATGGATCAAAAAAGAAACCTGTGTCCAATACACCTTATCTGAGGTAAATGTGTTGCTTTTGAGTATTGTGTGCCTTAGTTTTATATGATATGTGCATTATATTAAACAGATTCTTGGGCACATAGTAGTAATATCTTAGCCGTAGAATATCAGCATCTTAGTATTGCCCTTAATAACTGAAGCATTGTTCCTGATACCTTTGGAGAAGGTGGTAAGAGAACTATGGAGGCAGTGGCGCAACCTGTAGGGACTTGATCTTTGAACCAAAGTGTTGCCGGTTCACGTCCCCAGTCGGACTTGAGAGGTGCCAGTTCTCCTCCTGGTCAATGCCGAACCCACCCCCCCCCACCACCACCATTCCCAGGGCGCTGTTCAATAGCCCCCCACTGCTCCTAGTACCAGGATGAGTTAAATGCAGAGGTTACATTTTGTGTGTGCATATATGACAGTAATGAAATTAAGTTTTTATACTGTATATAAAGTTTGAACTGTGAGACAGCAGTGTCTAAACCGACCCCACAGGTTTGATACATTACATATATTTGTATATCCCTTAAAACTGTGGCAACTCTTTCCTCCAACGTCATAAATATTAGTTCAAAATTATTTGATAATTGTAATTTATTCTTGATTTTCCACTAATGTATGCATTTTTGTTGTATGCTTGTATGGAATGCTTTTGTAAAGTTTCTTTGAGGACTTAGAAAAGCACTAGATAAATCAAATGTATTATTGTTCTGTTGTACTTTTTAGAGTTTTTAAAGTTTTTAAACAAGGACAAAGATCTTAGAGGAAAAACCTTAATAACTTGAAATACTGAAAGTGTGGTGGTGATGCATTAGGTTTTTTAAATGAGTCCTCACCAGGGACGAGACAATCTTTGCGGCAGTCGTACAACATCCCAAGGCTGAAAGGCCGTCCGAGCGCCGCCACCTGCATCGTATCGCTGCCTTCCATCGCTTTGAATGGATGGAAAAGGTTGGAGCTTGTTAGTTACTGATAATCTCTTGTTCATCTACACACACAATGTATTTTCACGTTTTTACTTAAAAGGACATAAAAAGTCAACAAATGTAGACAAATAAAACGACATATTGACATCAAACGTTAACAATAATTCTCAAAACGTCTACAGGTTGGCAGGGGACACACAACATCTACGAAGAGACAAAGAACGATTATATTTTAAAACAAAATGATAAAAGGATCCACAAAATCTCACAACATTGAAACAAGAGACACAAAATAATGTTAGAGATGTAACATCTTTAAATCTTCAAGAGACCTTGCATTACTTATAGTGTGTATTTTCATCATCAACATCTACATGTTCCTCAACACACACAAAAACAACCTACTGTATGTTGTATTTCTTTGTGTTTATGTGTATCAATCTGTTTCATACTACAGAGCGAGCTGCATGCTGTTATCTTTGCTGGGTTTAACATCCCATCAGCCTCCTGTCAGCTGCTGGTTCAAACCTGCACCATGCTGCCCTCTGGTGGCTGCTCACACAAACTGCTCAGGGCAAACTGCACAGCCTGACATTTCTTACTTTCTTTTCTGAATTCTGATTAGGTGCGATGGGTTACGTCTTACTCAACACCATATTTGGTAAATGGTTTGTGCAGGAACTAGTTCTAAAATGAAGAAATTACTCACCATTGTTTCCTTTCCTGTCCCGTGGTCTGGAGGCCAGTGGTTCTGCCAAAAAGAAAATGTAATTAATTCAGAATTGTCTTACGGAATTCGATTTTTTCCTAAGATTCCTGAAATGTTCTCCAAATATTTTTTTTTCTGATTTTTTTTTGTCTAACCCAACACCATATATGGCAGTGGCGTAACTATCAAAGGTTTTTATTTTTTTGGGGCCCCCCTTTATCTTTTTTTATATCTTTTTTGGGGCCCCAATGGCATTGACCGGTTCACGCAGTCTTCAAAGTAACCAAGCAACCTAAATTAATTTGTAATTTGTCTGTCCAAAGACCTTGCTCCCTTTCATGTCATGTGATACCTTGCGTGACGAATGAACCGTTTAATCAACCTGTACTGTAGCTAGCAGCAGCAAGTTCTGCAGCATTATAAAAGATTGAATAGCTTGCATTTATAATGCAAAGCAAAGCACAAGAGCAGCGCTCAGTGTGCTTCCAGAATCGGCGAGGACACTATCGATACTGACTCAGCAATCACTGTAAGTTATATTCTTGTTTAAATAGACTTCTCTGTTTCATTTATTCTACTCTGTATAATTGTTCTGTAGTTATTGTAGCTAAAACGGCGATTTCTGAGAGATTTTAAAATCTCAGATCTGCTCAACTCCAGGCGTAACTCAGGTCTCAGTGAGTCACGCCCCTCAAGTGTGCATTTCAATAGGCAGGAAGACTCTGCTGTCGCCCATCAGCAGAAAATAGTTAACTAATTACAGGGGCGTGCCCCCAAAGCTGTGAGAACTGAGCAATCAGGTATCCATCTTAGGTTGCGTTTTCCTGGAGCGTCAGCTTCAGCGTCAGCCAGACGAAGACTGACAAAGACATTAAGAGTCCTGTGGGAGGCAAAGAGGAGGCAAATCGTACTCTGATTGCGCCAAGTATCGCTGGTGTTATTTAGTTTTATTCAATTCTCTTGGGTTCTCTAGCCCCTCATGCTATAATCATGTGTATTTTCTGCATTCCTGTTCATGTGTCTTCTCGCAATTATCACTGGCCCCGTGTTTCTCCTAATCGATCTCACCGGCCTGCTCTCGTCTATCCCACATGCTCCACTGAGATCCAACATCTCGTTTCAGGGGGCCTGTGGAACTGCCAGTCAGCTGTCCCTAAGGCTGACTTCATCTCTGGCTACGCTTCCCTGCAGTCTCTGGATTTCCTTGCTCTCACGGAGACCTGGATCACTCCATCCAACACATCCACCCCAGCAGCTCTCTCCACAGCATATTCCTTCTCCCATACACCCAGACCCTCTGGCAGAGGAGGTGGCACTGGTCTCCTGCTCTCTCCCAAATGGAGCTTTTCCCTCTTCAAGCTACCTAATTTCACTCCTTCCACCTTTGAATTCCATGCCGTCACAGTAACCCATCCTATACAATTAACCATTGTTGTTCTCTACCGTCCACCAGGCGCCTTGGGGGACTTCTTGGAGGAGTTAGATAATCTCCTCTCACACATCCCTGAAACTGGCCCTCCCGCTGTACTTCTCGGAGATTTCAACCTCCAGACAGGGAAGATATCTGAACTAACATCTCTGTTAACCACCTTTGCTTTCTCACTGTCTCCATCCCCACCAACTCATAAAGCTGGCAATGTCCTTGATCTCATATTCTCAAGGAACTGCTCTACTTCTAACCTCTCTGTAAACCCGCTCCACACATCTGATCACTTCTTCATTTCATTCTCTCTACCCCTTTCCAAACATAACAACCTCATCTCTTCTAACTCTGCTCCTGTCCGCCGTAACCTCCGTTCCCTCTCCCCCTCTACCTTTGCCTCATCGGTGCTCTCAGCCCTCCCTTCCTCTGACTCGTTCCAACTCCTGCCTCCAAACACTGCTGCAAAAACTCTCCTCTCGACTCTCTCATCCTCTCTGGACTTTCTCTGTCCTCTCACATCGCGGCCGGCTCGTCAGTCCCCTCCTGCTCCCTGGCTAAATGATGCACTGCGTGCTAATAGAACCATCCTTCGGGCAGCAGAGCGGAAATGGTGGAAATCCAAACACCATGACGACCTCCTAACCTATCAGGCTCTCCTCTCCTCTTTCTCTGCTTCCATCTCTCAGGCAAAAAGCACTTTCTTTCAAGATAAGATCCAATCTTCCTATTCCAATCCCAAAAAACTATTTTCTATCTTCTCCACCCTCTTGGACCCCCCCAAAGCACCTCCCCCCTCCTCCCTTCTGTCAAGCGACTTTGTTAACCATTTTGAAAAAAAGGTTGATGATATTCGCTCTTCTTTTTCTGACTCACCTTTACTCACCGCTGGGTCACCAGACCCTCCCTTCACCCACACACTGACCTCCTTCACCTCTGGGTCACCAGACCCTCCCTTCACCCACACACTGACCTCCTTCACCTCTGGGTCACCAGACCCACCTTTCACCCACACACTGACCTCCTTCTCCCCTCTCTCTCCAAGTGAGGTTCTTACCCTCGTTACCTCTGCCCGTCCTACCACCTGTTCTCTGGACCCTATCCCCTCAAACCTCCTTCAGACTATCGCTCCTGATATTCTACCATTTCTCACCCATTTCATCAACACTTCTCTAACTTCTGGTCACTTTCCAAACAGTCTCAAGGAGGCAAGAGTAAACCCTCTCCTAAAGAAACCCACTCTCAACCCGTCTGATGTTATTAACTACAGACCCGTCTCTCTCCTCCCGTTCCTGTCTAAAACACTTGAACGCGCTGTCTTTAAACAACTCTCCTCTTATCTCCATCAGAACAACCTTCTGGATCCGCACCAGTCTGGTTTCAAGGCAGGTCACTCAACAGAAACTGCTCTCCTTGCTGTCTCTGACAAACTGCACACTGCTAAAGCAGCCTCCCTCTCCTCTGTCATCATCCTTCTGGACCTGTCTGCTGCATTCGACACGGTGAACCATCGGATCCTCCTTCGCACTGTCCAAGAACTTGGAGTTTCAGGCACTGCACTTTCCCTCCTCACCTCATACCTCAACGACCGCACCTACAGGGTTACTTGGAGAGGGTCCGAGTCCGACCCTTGTCAATTAACTACAGGGGTCCCTCAGGGCTCGGTTCTTGGTCCCCTCCTCTTCTCCCTGTACACAAACTCGCTCGGGTCTGTCATTAGCCCGCATGGTTTTTCATACCACTGCTACGCTGACGACACCCAACTAATTCTGTCCTTTCCCCGCTCAGAGACCCAGGTCGTCCCACGCATCTCTGCTTGCCTAGCAGACATCTCTCGGTGGATGTCTGCTCATCACCTCAAGCTCAACCTTGACAAGACTGAACTGCTCTTCCTTCCGGGAAAAGATTGTCCCACTCTTGACCTAACAATCAACATCGGCACCTCTGTTGTTTCCCCGACTCAGACTGCAAGGAATCTGGGTGTGGTCCTAGATAACAAACTGTCCTTCACTGCAAACATCGCTGCTACAACCCGCTGCTGCAGATACACGCTTTACAACATCAGGAGGATACGTCCCCAGCTGACCCAGACATCAGCGCAGATTCTGGTCCAGGCTCTCGTCATCTCACGCCTAGACTACTGCAACTCCCTCCTGGCTGGTCTACCTGCATGTGCCATCCGACCTCTGCAGCTCATCCAGAATGCAGCGGCTCGTCTGGTCTTCAACCTTCCCAAATTCTCCCACACCACACCGCTCCTCCGCTCCCTTCACTGGCTTCCAGTAACTGCTAGAATCCACTTCAAGACACTGGTACTTGCGTACCATGCTATGAATGGATCTGGCCCTTCCTACATCCAGGACATGGTTAAACCGTACACCCCAGCACGTGCACTCCGCTCTGCATCAGCCAAACAGCTCGCTGCACCCGCACTGCGAGGGGGACCCAAGTTCCCGTCAGCAAAAACACGTGGGTTTGCTATCCTGGCTCCAAAATGGTGGAATGAGCTCCCCATTGAAATCAGGACAGCAGATAGCTTACACATCTTCCGACGCAAACTGAAAACTCATCTCTTTAGACTCCACTTCGAGCGATAAAATTAATAACAAAGCACTTATATACTAATAAAGGGCTGGCTTTCTAAATGCCAGTTGAGTAGCACTTGAAATGTTTGGCTCTATGAAACCTGATGTACTTATATGATTCTGTTTTCTTAAAGGTTGTATCTTCCTGGTCGAATGCACTTATTGTAAGTCGCTTTGGATAAAAGCGTCAGCTAAATGCAATGTAATGTAATGTAATGTAAAAGAGAAAGGACAAGAGAGAACAAGGAGGTGTAACAGCTAAACTGACAAAATTAGACCCTTTTTTTTGTCATACATCGTCCTCGAAATCAAGCGCTAACGTTAGCAATGTTGACGGGCAGCGGCAGCCGGAGGCTAACGATAGCTCACCTGCCTCACCACCATCATTGCCATTTAGCTCCACAAGTGAAGGAGTTCGCGACTGGCAACATTTGTCGGTGAGGATTGACTCTCATTTTTGTTTTGTAACATTAAATAAAATAATAAAAATATTTTATATAAAAAAAAAAAAAAAAAAAATCCTGATCCCCAATTTTTCTCCCGATTCCGATCTTTTGAAAATCACGTGATCGGCTCCGATCCCCGATCACGTGATCGGCTCCGATCCCCGATCACGTGATCGGCTCCGATCCCCGATCACGTGATCGGATCGGGACATCTGTAGTTTGGACACATCCCCCATGTGTCCAAACTGTTCAGTGCAGCTGCAGAGGAAAGACACAAACACACTGCAGGCATTCTTCTGTGATAGGCAGTTTGTAAACTGAGGGAGATTCAGAGTTGATCCTCTTACCTTTACTTTTGAAGGATTCTGTGAGAAGTGAAGGTTTAGTTGTGCGGACATTAACAGCGATGCTTTCTTTGCTTCTTCCAGCTGCACCACAATCACACCTGACCCTGACAGCGTATTCTGTCTCTGGCTGAAGTCCTGAAATGATCGCCTTCTCAGCTCCCCCCATCATTTGCTCCCAGTGGAGATCTTCCTCTTTCACCTGTTGGTCTGGTTTGGCGTACTCCACGATGTAGCTCAAAACGTGGACATCTTGTCCGAGCTCAGCAGGTTTCTCCCAGCTGACTGATATCTCACCTGAGGTAGATTCAACGTGGAGTTTTCCAGGAGGGCTGCAGGGTAAGGTTTGAATGGATCCACTGACTTCATTGGCTGGCCCGGCACCTACTGGTGTCTCTGCCCTGCATCTGAACACGTACTCTGTGTTAGGACTCAGGCCGCTCACTGTGACTTCTTCAGCTCTGGATGCTGTCTCTTGTTTCCAGCCGTCCTCTCCACTGACACAGGACTCAACAGAGTAGGAGGTGATGTCCTCTGCTCCAAATCTGGGTGGAGAAATGTTCAGCGTCACACTGCTGTGGTTTATATCACTTCCTGTTACTGTTGCAGGCTTTGAAGGCGGCTCAAAGTTGTCATTGACAGAAAGGCCGTCTGTGTAAAGGTAGATGCTGGCTCCTTTCTGTGTCTCCTTTGTTAAACCCACTGTCAGAAATGTGATGTTCTTCTTCTCCTTGTTGGCCTCTGCTAAATCACTGAAGAGCTTTGCTTTCTGCCGCATTGCTTCCATTTCTCTTCTTGAGTTGTACCATTGATCTGGAGGGTGTGGATCTTGAGCGTCGTCTGGTTTGGGTGTTTGTTTCAGGTAGTTTGATAAAGTTGAGAGGTACGGTTCATCACTTCCCAGCGAGGTGAAGACAAAACACACAGCATGCTCTGCTTTGAAGCTTTCTTTGTTCAGGTCTGTTTGAGATGAGATGATCTTGGTGTTTGTCATCATGTCGGTCAGAGACATCACGGTGTAGATTTCTCTCTCCTTACAGTCCATCCACTCGTTCAGGTCCTTGCTGTTGAAAGGAGAAGAACATGTCTTCCTCAGTTCCTCTGCGAGCACAGCTTCTTCTTCTCCTCCTCCTCGGATTGATGGAAGTTTCTCTGCCAGGGTTCGTTGGAATTCCAGTTTGAACTGAGAGCACTTCTGTTTAAAGGTTTTGAGTTTGTTTCCAATCTGTGGGAACAGCTGTGCAGTTTGGGTTCTCAGTGCATCATTGCACCTCATCTCCAGGTCACTGAGGTCCTCCAGGACACTCTGACATTCTTCAACTAATCCTATACTTATCTGACGGACAAGTTTAGAGGCAGAAGAATCTAAACATGTCAGAGGCAACAGCCAGACCTTCACTGGTACTGCCTTTTCCCCGTTGGCTCCCAGCAGCTTTGGCAGACTTTGGTACACCTCTACTGCCTCCTGAAAGGATGTTGGAGGTTTCTGAATCAAAAAGTCTCCAAAGAATCTGCAGGACAGTTTCTCAACATTGGCTTTGTCCTTGTCTTCCATTTTCAGCTCGCCTTCACCCTCTATTGAGAGGCAGGGAATGTTCTTGATCATCACCTTCAAGTTGCCCTGAATGTCTCGATGGTTCTCGTTGACAGACACCTCACGGTCAAAGACAAAGAAGGCTTGTGCCCCATAAAGGATTCCTGTGACTACATGTGTTGCTATTCCTTGATCAAAGACAGAGTTCTGTATCACATCGTCTCTTCCAAGATGATTCATGGACAGTTCTTTGAACTTTGTGGTAGCTTGATACTTCAGAGTTACTCTGGCCTGATTTTTGGAAGTCTTGCTATCGTTCAGGTATTTGGCTGATCCTTCAACCTGTACCAGCCCAGCCAAGAAACTTGCCTTCAGTGATGCTTCAACATTTAGTGCAGAAGATTTATCCTCAATTGATTCAGAAGCAACTATTTCACAATCATTATAGCTCTTTGGTCTTTCTTCAGTATGTTTTTTAAGGTTCTCACGGTCCCACAAAGTCATTCCTGAAAAAGAAGAAGAAAGAACAGAGCTCTTTAATACACACTAACTTTAAGGGACATTCATTTAACAAGATATAAGTAAAATGCCTTCCTGTGCAGCAGGAAACAGTTGGATCTGGGCTTTTACAGGTGGTCAAAAGCTAATGGCCCGGACACACCAGGCCGAAATCGGCCGTTTTCGTTAGTCGGACGACGAATTGTGCCCTGTCGCCCAAACTCAATTTGGTGAGTCCCGCACCGTCAGCCGTGACACGCCTTATTTGGCCTTTCATGGCTGACACAGGCAGTCGGCCAAATAAATCACTCTGATTGGCTGTTCAGCTGGCGAATCAGTGCATGAGAAGCGAAACGGAAGTGAGGGACGTAAACAAACGATTTAAGAAGGCACACACACAGACGGCTATTCATTCACATGCTAACTAGCCACAATGCTTACATCGTTTATTTGTGTGCTTCAGAGAAAGAGCTGAGAGACTGTTCCTTGAGAATGTCTTCCACAAGCAACACTCCAATGGCTGATAGCTCCAGTACCGCACAAAGCATGTTTTCGATGGACGAGAGTGAAAATGGAACGCACACGCTATTTGTTGTTTGTTGAGATCACGTAGTCTGTTCTTCTTCTCTGTCTTCAGGTTGTTGCCTCTTTTGAATGACGAATACACACTACCGCCGCCTGCTGGTAAGGAGAGTTATTGCCACTCACGCATGCGCAGTTCGTACGTACTCGGCTGAAGTCTTTGCGGTGTGTTCCAGTGCGACACATGGCCAAGACGCAGGAGAACACGGCGACGCAACAGTCGTCAGCAAGTTCTCTGGTGACTGCTTGGTGTGTCAGGGCCTTAAGATGTTCCTCTCTCATTACATTCTGGAGTATACTAGATAGCTGGTCTCCATGCTGAATTCAAATAAGACCTGGAGGCCCCCCATCAGGACACCCAAGCTGATACTTGGCTCATGCACTGGATGGATGTTCAATAAAATATTTGAAGAGATTTGGGGCCAAGTTGTTCGAGCTTTGTTTCTTATCTTTACTGAAAAAAAGATGAGGATTCCCTCAGTTGTGCTTCCTGTCTAGTTCCCTGACTCTCACCACTGTTACGCTGACGACACGCAGATTTACTCTTCAGTTAGACTAAATGTGATTGGTGATATTAGTACTCTCCATGACTGCCTGTATGGATGTCACTTAACCTTCTGGATCTAAATTCATACAAACAGAGGTCTTTCTTAGTGTTCCTGGTAACTTTGTCTCTGTATCCTGAATCAGAACCCTGCCCCCAACGTCAAACCCTATCAGGAAACCTGGGTGTGACCTTTCACCAGAATCTGAACCTCACATAAACAAGCTAGTCCAAACCTGGTTCCTCCAACTCTGCAAAATCACACAAATCAAATCCATGCTTTCAACCAGACATCTGGAATAACTGATTCATAACTTTGTATCTGTGTGTTTCCTTGTGGGGGCAAAAAGAAAATGTTGTTGTTCAGTATTTAAAAAGGTGATAGGTTTTCCTCACCAGGGACGAGTGAGTCGTTGCGGCAGTCGTACAACATCCCAAGACCGAAAGGCCGTCCGAGCGCCGCCACCTCCATCGTCCCGCTGCCTGCAGAGGCCATCGCTCCGAATGAACTGAAAAGATCGGACAACAGTTTGTTAGCTCACCAATACAGATGTTTGGAGTAAAAATGTATTTGATGCAATGTCAACTTTTCGTGTTATTTTTCCCTTTATGTGCAAGGTAAACAAATAAATCATTTTGATAAGAAATACTCCAGTGTTTCAGCTCCCGCCGCCACCTCCATCGTCCCGCTGCCGTTTGTTTGTTTTGCTGTTCTTTTTTCCATTTTTGTGACTAAAGAAAATATACATTTTTATGAAAGATATTCTAGTTTTTCATTACGTCCATCATAATCCATTATAACACGTCACTTTTAATGATAATAAGACATATTTAATTGAAATAAATGCCATTCTTGATTCAAATCAACCTATTAAATTATAATAGTGCTGTGATTTGCACAATTTACATACTCAATTGTTTCACTTTCACAGTTTGATTTGACTTTTTTTTTAAATGTAGTTTAAGTCTCGAGTATATACCAAGTTGCACTGTTCGAGGAGCCTGGGTCTTAGATTTATATTGTTTAAACTACACTACAACTGTTGTGCATATGACGATAAATCCATTTAATCTTTGAACCTTTAGTCTTTGAGGAATATTGGTATTATTGCTCAGCCCTAATTTAGCGTTGGCAATGTGGGCAATTCACATGGCCCAGCAAAACATTTTGACTTTAGCTACTACCATCGCCAAATATCACTTTATTGCTGACCTGCTGATGGCAGAAATGATGTCAAACATCAGCTGATGGCGATTTCAGACCGATGCATCGGGGCTCGGTTGCGCAAAATAACTACTAAATGAACATCAAAGATACTCAAAACGACAACCATTTGAAACAAAATGACTACAAAAAAACACAAGACGTATAAAATGACTTGAGGAGACAACTTCTAGAAATGGACTCAAAACGACGGCAAAGACTCAGGTGAACTCAAAATGAATCAAGACATCCCTTCACTAAACAGAGTGCATCCTTTGTGTATATTTCCATCAACACATCAACCTGTACAGTATGTTGTATTTCTTTGTGTCTATGTGTATCAATCTGTTTCATACTACAGAGCGGCGCAGTTCCTTTCAACGGGCTGAGGAAGCGAAATGCTTGATGGGAAACGACTCGCTGGTATCTCCAGCGCAGCGCTCATTGGTGGTTTTTACCACGTGCTGCTGATGAAGCTCTCCAATTGGCTCGGCAAAAGTTTGTTGTTGTTTTGTGTCAGTTTTACGTTGCCCCCTCCATTAACATTTTTCATCATCGTTCCACAATGTTTATCATCATGAAATGAATATCTATATATTTATACTATACTTGCACTGCTTACCGTTTTCATACTTTATATATCTTAGCATATTCACACACACTGTTCATACTGCTCACAGGCTGCTGTGTGTATCTAGTGTATTCATACACACTGTTCATACTGCTCTCAGGCTGCTGTGTGTATCTAGTGTATTCATACACACTGTTCATACTGCTCACAGGCTGCTGTGTGTATCTAGTGTATTCATACACACTGTTCATACTGCTCACATTCTGCTGTGTGTATCTAGTGTATTCATACACACTGTTCATACTGCTCACAGGCTGCTGTGTGTATCTAGTGTATTCATACACACTGTTCATACTGCTCTCAGGCTGCTGTGTGTATCTAGTGTATTCATACACACTGTTCATACTGCTCTCAGGCTGCTGTGTGTATCTAGTGTATTCATACACACTGTTCATACTGCTCACAGGCTGCTGTGTGTATCTAGTGTATTCATACACACTGTTCATACTGCTCACATTCTGCTGTGTGTATCTAGTGTATTCATACACACTGTTCATACTGCTCTCAGGCTGCTGTGTGTATCTAGTGTATTCATACACACTGTTCATACTGCTCACATTCTGCTGTGTGTATCTAGTGTATTCATACACACTGTTCATACTGCTCACAGTCTGCTGTGTGTATCTAGTGTATTCATACACACTGTTCATACTGCTCTCAGGCTGCTGTGTGTATCTAGTGTATTCATACACACTGTTCATACTGCTCTCAGGCTGCTGTGTGTATCTAGTGTATTCATACACACTGTTCATACTGCTCTCAGGCTGCTGTGTGTATCTAGTGTATTCATACACACTGTTCATACTGCTCAGGCTGCTGTGTGTATCTAGTGTATTCATACTCACTGTTCATACTGCTCTCAGGCTGCTGTGTGTATCTAGTGTATTCATACACACTGTTCATACTGCTCACAGGCTGCTGTGTGTATCTAGTGTATTCATACACACTGTTCATACTGCTCACAGGCTGCTGTGTGTATCTAGTGTATTCATACACACTGTTCATACTGCTCTCAGGCTGCTGTGTGTATCTAGTGTATTCATACACACTGTTCATACTGCTCTCAGGCTGCTGTGTGTATCTAGTGTATTCATACACACTGTTCATACTGCTCACAGGCTGCTGTGTGTATCTAGTGTATTCATACACACTGTTCATACTGCTCACAGGCTGCTGTGTGTATCTAGTGTATTCATACACACTGTTCATACTGCTCACAGGCTGCTGTGTGTATCTAGTGTATTCATACACACTGTTCATACTGCTCTCAGGCTGCTGTGTGTATCTAGTGTATTCATACACACTGTTCATACTGCTCACAGGCTGCTGTGTGTATCTAGTGTATTCATACACACTGTTCATACTGCTCTCAGGCTGCTGTGTGTATCTAGTGTATTCATACACACTGTTCATACTGCTCTCAGGCTGCTGCGTGTATCTAGTGTATTCATACACACTGTTCATACTGCTCTCAGGCTGCTGTGTGTATCTAGTGTATTCATACACACTGTTCATACTGCTCACAGGCTGCTGTGTGTATCTAGTGTATTCATACCCCTCACTGTTTATTCATCATTCAATTCGTTCTATATTTTATTCTGTAGATTGTGTAAATTACTTTTCACTTTACTGCTTGTTGCACTCCTGGTTAGAAGCTAAACTGCATTTCGTTGTGTCAGTACCTGTAATCTGTGCAATAACAATAAAGTTGAATCTAATCTTGAGCAGGAACAAATGTATTTACTTAGTACATATCTGACATTAACGATTAAAACACATGTGTGCATTCTTTATAAATGCAAACCGAGTCAAGCCGACTCCGTAGGTGGCGGTATGCACCTTAAAGCTGTTTGCAATCCGCCAAAAAACCGAGAGAAGAAGAAGAAGAAGAAGAAGAAGAAGAAGAAGAAGAAGAAATGTTCTTTTGATGTTTTTAACTGTTATTTTTCTTGGAAAAGTTGTACAGTATACACGTCATTCATAAGTGTGAGTGTTAAGTGTAAGTATTAATATGTCTGCATGTAACTGCACTATAACTGTTCCACAGTAAGAGGGCGCAATAGGCGTAAGGAGGCGCAGCTATTGTAGCTGACGTCAGGTATCAGATATAAGGGATTGTTCCCTCCCCTTCTCTCTCTCTCTCTCTCTCTAGCTCTCATCGAGAGCAGGTCAAGTGGTGCAATGCACATATGAAAATAAACCACGCCGGTTAAGGCTAAAGAAGACCTCGTCGTCATGACCAGTTTATTGCTATACATGTGACTCTGTCAACAGTATGGTTGAGAGGTAGTACCCATAGAGACTGTCCAGTAGAGGGCGGAGCCTTTGTAAGATATAACTTGCTCCTTCTGCTGCATTTCCTGGTGCCTCATTTATAAAGGGATATACGCTCAAAAAATGGCGTACGCCAGTTTCTACGCAATGTTTGCGATTTATAAAATACTAACTTGATGGGAAAATGTGCGGTCCTCCACGCAAACTCTAACCCATGCGTACGCACTAAGCACAAAAACTGCGACGAGAAACTGCGACACCGTTGGCAGAAAAAAAGTTTTCGGTCTGTTTCCGGTATTTGTTAATGACGATGTGATGTGAGATATGAGACTGGAATTGCACAGGGGAAAATAACGTATCTTTAGATGCGGATTTTGTTAAACTAATACGTTTGCGCTGTGGACCAACACTATACATTGACGAGGAAGGGGGTAGCAATAAAGATAACACCATTAAACAGTTACACAACATAACAGAAATAATATCGATAGCAGCGTCCCTAGCAACCACCTTGGTAACAATGAAAACGTTGTATGGACACAATTTCCTGAAGTAATCTTCGTAATAACTAGCAAACTAAAGATCATGTGCATCCACTGCACACATAATCTGAAATAACAACTCATATTTCTCGCATCAAATGACATCAAAACGCATTTTAATGGCCAAACTAACTTTAAAATAGGCATTTTACACCAAGAATAAAACGAAGTTAGGCCATGTTTTTTTTTTCTGCAGGGAGAAATTTGAAGATCACGTGACATAGACGCCAGCCATTGGAATGAATGGAATGCAGTTGGAGGTCAACCAATCACAGAGCTTGAGAACTAATCACGGGGCTTGTCAAACAGAGCACATGGTGTAGTCCTAAAAGATAGCTGGGGATTCTGGGTAGTGTAGTGTCTTCTGCCATCCTTTACTCCGAAAAAATATTTGTTTCTCCGAATCGAAGGGGAAAAATACAAAAGCATTGCACAAAATTTAAACAAATCAATGTTGTTTAATTAACAAGGATAATCTGGTGTTTTTTAGTCGATGAGTAGTGCAGATATCACTGTCAAATCAATCGACAGTAAGGGGAATACTTACTTCCGGGTGTACAATTCTCCGTTATCCAATGGGAATGGACGCTCACATTGCCTTTAAGGGCAGCCCGACACAAACAAATGCCGTGCTTCCATGAGCGTCAAATCCCGCCGCAGATGGGAATACATTGCAATCAGTTGAAAGCTCTTTGCGTCCCTTTATGAAGCTGAAGGAGCCTAGGAGCGTCACAACTGCACGCCACGGGACCCTGACCAAGCGTCGCTCCTGGACGTTTACTGAGTGAGAGTGTGTTGCTTGAACATGCACGCGCTATGTGAGAATCTGCCTTGATACAAAGTAGCAGTGAAAACATGGCACGGAGTTTAATTGATTTGGGCATTCTCTCAATAAGCAAGTGGAAAGGATTTGATAGTGAAGCACTGACACAGCGCTCTACAAAGTGCGGTAGAGTGGATAGACCGATTCACGGACTTTCCACATGGTAAAAGTGGGGGGGGTCTAAACTAATCATTTGAAAAAGTGGGGGGGACTTGTCCCACCCTCATATAATGGCTGCGACGCCCATGCGTTACACCCAACTCTGACTGTTAATAACTTAAATCTCCAGGCATAAAAAAAAAAGTTGCCATTTGTAAGCAAGCAACTTGGTCATTATCAGCTGGCTTGGAGTGCCAGAAGCAGAGTGGATGCAGTTTTGTCAGAATAATAAACGACATTTCACCAGTATATTTAATACAGCCACATCATATGGTCCAACAGTTACGGTGTTCTGTAGGATAACAGTTCTGTTTGGACAGTTTTATAGAAGGACTCAACTTAATCTCAAACTTTAATAAATGCTTACCATTTTAATATTACTTGAATTATTTTACCAATCAATAGTTGCTGTTTTAAAGTATTTAATGAGTACATTTACTATCTACAACATGATAAGGTCATTATTTTCTTGGGAAGTTGTGCATTTTTAAAAAAAAATCCCCTCAAAAAACTATTATTAAATACAAAGAAACTGTTACTGACAATGAATTCCAACAAACCTCTGTTTGCTGTTGGCCGTTCTCAGTCCCGTCACTCAGTTTGAACCCAGCTGCTGATATTTCAACAAGCTGCTTCGGACTCCAAATTCCTAAAATCAAGCAAATACAAAGTTTTACTTCTATGTATTTAAATGTTAAAGTTCAACAGTCAGTCATCAGTCATTTAGTCATCCATTCTCCTATGGCTGTGCTTTTCACATGTCAATAGATTGTAATAACTAAGTATTTATGTAATATGATTAGTTCATTAGAAACAGTTTTTTATTATATTAAATCCTAAATACTAAATAAAATACTTTCGCATAACCCCACCCTACCTATTGCATTGAGTTGAATGCACTGAAAATGAAATATTGTAAGTCTTACACCTCCGCTGTCCACTATGTGGCGCTAGATACTACACTTCTGACGGAGAGCATCTCTATATCGTGTAGAACAAAAATTGAAATGTTCAAGTAAATCAGATGATGTTCTTTATGCTGACTTCGTGTTGCGTTTTTTTACTGCCATTACAGGATATGCAAATTAGGCGATGACGTCATTTAGGGACTTCTGGTGACTTTTCGGACAGCCAATAGCTACTTTCCTTACTATGGAGTTGGCAACACTGTCTCTGACTCGTTCTCTGCCCAATCCGTGGTAGCAGTTTGTAGTTGTTTGAGCGGCTGTGATTTAGTGAG
>NW_027639726.1:67500-76268 GCF_949606895.1 Notothenia rossii
TGTGTCCCCTCTTCTCCATGTCTCTTCTACATCAACATGTGTCCCCTCTTCCTCATGTCTCTTCTACATCAACATGTGTCCCCTCTTCTCCATGTCTCTTCTACATCAACATGTGTCCCCTCTTCTTCATGTCTCTTCTACATCAACATGTGTCCCCTCTTCCTCATGTCTCTTCTACATCAACATGTGTCCCCTCTTCTTCATGTCTCTTCTACATCAACATGTGTCCCCTCTTCTCCATGTCTCTTCTACATCAACATGTGTCCCCTCTTCTTCATGTCTCTTCTACATCACCATGTGTCCCCTCTTCTCCATGTCTCTTCTACATCAACATGTGTCCCCTCTTCTTCATGTCTCTTCTACATCAACATGTGTCCCCTCTTCTCCATGTCTCTTCTACATCAACATGTGTCCCCTCTTCTTCATGTCTCTTCTACATCAACATGTGTCCCCTCTTCTTCATGTCTCTTCTACATCAACATGTGTCCCCTCTTCCTCATGTCTCTTCTACATCAACATGTGTCGCCTCTTCTCCACGTCTCTTCTACATCAACATGTGTCCCCTCTTCTTCATGTCTCTTCTACATCAACATGTGTCCCCTCTTCTTCATGTCTCTCCTACATCAACATGTGTCCCCTCTTCTTTATGTCTCTCCTACATCAACATGTGTCCCCTCTTCTCCATGTCTCTTCTACATCAACATGTGTCCCCTCTTCTCCATGTCTCTTCTACATCAACATGTGTCCCCTCTTCTCCATGTCTCTTCTACATCAACATGTGTCCCCTCTTCTCCATGTCTCTTCTACATCAACATGTGTCCCCTCTTCTTCATGTCTCTTCTACATCAACATGTGTCCCCTCTTCTTCATGTCTCTTCTTCATCAACATGTGTCCCCTCTTCTTCATGTCTCTTCTACATCAACATGTGTCCCCTCTTCTTCATGTCTCTTCTTCATCAACATGTGTCCCCTCTTCTTCATGTCTCTTCTACATCACCATGTGTCCCCTCTTCTTCATGTCTCTTCTACATCAACATTTGTCCCCTCTTCTTCATGTCTCTTCTACATCACCATGTGTCCCCTCTTCTTCATGTCTCTTCTACATCAACATGTGTCCCCTCTTCTCCATGTCTCTTCTACATCAACATGTGTCCCCTCTTCTCCATGTCTCTTCTACATCAACATGTGTCCCCTCTTCTCCATGTCTCTTCTACATCAACATGTGTCCCCTCTTCTCCATGTCTCTTCTACATCAACATGTGTCCCCTCTTCTTCATGTCTCTTCTACATCAACATGTGTCCCCTCTTCTTCATGTCTCTTCTACATCACCATGTGTCCCCTCTTCTTCATGTCTCTTCTACATCAACATGTGTCCCCTCTTCTTCATGTCTCTTCTTCATCAACATGTGTCCCCTCTTCTTCATGTCTCTTCTACATCAACATGTGTCCCCTCTTCTTCATGTCTCTTCTTCATCAACATGTGTCCCCTCTTCTTCATGTCTCTTCTACATCACCATGTGTCCCCTCTTCTTCATGTCTCTTCTACATCAACATGTGTCCCCTCTTCTCCATGTCTCTTCTACATCAACATGTGTCCCCTCTTCTCCATGTCTCTTCTACATCAACATGTGTCCCCTCTTCTTCATGTCTCTTCTACATCAACATTTGTCCCCTCTTCTTCATGTCTCTTCTACATCACCATGTGTCCCCTCTTCTTCATGTCTCTTCTACATCAACATGTGTCCCCTCTTCTCCATGTCTCTTCTACATCACCATGTGTCCCCTCTTCTTCATGTCTCTTCTACATCAACATGTGTCCCCTCTTCTCCATGTCTCTTCTACATCAACATGTGTCCCCTCTTCTCCATGTCTCTTCTACATCAACATGTGTCCCCTCTTCTTCATGTCTCTTCTACATCAACATGTGTCCCATCTTCTTCATGTCTCTTCTACATCAACATGTGTCCCCTCTTCTTCATGTCTCTTCTACATCAACATGTGTCCCCTCTTCTCCATGTCTCTTCTACATCAACATGTGTCCCCTTTTCTTCATGTCTCTTCTACATCAACATGTGTCTCCTCTTCTCCATGTCTCTTCTACATCAACATGTGTCCCCTCTTCTCCATGTCTCTTCTACATCAACATGTGTCCCCTCTTCTCCATGTCTCTTCTACATCAACATGTGTCCCCTTTTCTTCATGTCTCTTCTACATCAACATGTGTCTCCTCTTCTCCATGTCTCTTCTACATCAACATGTGTCCCCTCTTCTCCATGTCTCTTCTACATCAACATGTGTCCCCTCTTCTCCATGTCTCTTCTACATCAACATGTGTCCCCTTTTCTTCATGTCTCTTCTACATCAACATGTGTCTCCTCTTCTCCATGTCTCTTCTACATCAACATGTGTCCCCTTTTCTTCATGTCTCTTCTACATCACCATGTGTCCCCTCTTCTTCATGTCTCTCTACATCAACATGTGTCTCCTCTTCTCCATGTCTCTCCTACATCAACATGTGTCCCCTCTTCTTCATGTCTCTCTACATCAACATGTGTCTCCTCTTCTTCATGTCTCTTCTACATCAACATGTGTCTCCTCTTCTTCATGTCTCTTCTACATCAACATGTGTCTCCTCTTCTCCATGTCTCTTCTACATCAACATGTGTCCCCTCTTCTCCATGTCTCTCCTACATCAACATGTGTCCCCTCTTCTTCATGTCTCTCTACATCAACATGTGTCTCCTCTTCTTCATGTCTCTTCTACATCAACATGTGTCTCCTCTTCTTCATGTCTCTTCTACATCAACATGTGTCTCCTCTTCTCCATGTCTCTTCTACATCAACATGTGTCCCCTCTTCTTCATGTCTCTTCTACATCAACATGTGTCTCCTCTTCTTCATGTCTCTTCTACATCAACATGTGTCCCCTCTTCTTCATGTCTCTTCTACATCAACATGTGTCCCCTCTTCTTCATGTATCTTCTACATCAACATGTGTCCCCTCTTCTTCATGTCTCTTCTACATCAACATGTGTCCCTCTTCTCCATGTCTCTTCTACATCAACATGTGTCCCCTCTTCTTCATGTCTCTTCTACATCAACATGTGTCCCCTCTTCTCCGTGTCTCTTCTACATCAACATGTGTCCCCTCTTCTTCATGTCTCTTCTACATCACCATGTGTCCCCTCTTCTTCATGTCTCTTCTACATCAACATGTGTCCCCTCTTCTTCATGTCTCTTCTACATCACCATGTGTCCCCTCTTCTTCATGTCTCTTCTACATCAACATGTGTCCCCTCTTCTTCATGTCTCTTCTACATCAACATGTGTCCCCTCTTCTCCATGTCTCTTCTACATCAACATGTGTCCCCTCTTCTCCATGTCTCTTCTACATCAACATGTGTCCCCTCTTCTCCATGTCTCTTCTACATCAACATGTGTCCCATCTTCTTCATGTCTCTTCTACATCAACATGTGTCCCCTCTTCTTCATGTCTCTTCTACATCAACATGTGTCCCCTCTTCTCCATGTCTCTTCTACATCAACATGTGTCCCCTCTTCTTCATGTCTCTTCTACATCAACATGTGTCCCCTCTTCTTCATGTCTCATCTACATCAACATGTGTCCCCTCTTCTTCATGTCTCTTCTACATCAACATGTGTCCCCTCTTCTTCATGTCTCCTCTACATCAACATGTGTCCCCTCTTCTTCATCAACATGTGTCCCCTCTTCTTCATGTCTCTTCTACATCAACATGTGTCCCCTCTTCTCCATGTCTCTTCTACATCAACATGTGTCCCCTCTTCTTCATGTCTCCTCTACATCAACATGTGTCCCCTCTTCTTCATCAACATGTGTCCCCTCTTCTCCATGTCTCTTCTACATCAACATGTGTCCCCTCTTCTCCATGTCTCTTCTACATCAACATGTGTCCCCTCTTCTTCATGTCTCCTCTACATCAACATGTGTCCCCTCTTCTTCATCAACATGTGTCCCCTCTTCTTCATGTCTCTTCTACATCAACATGTGTCCCCTCTTCTTCATGTCTCTTCTACATCAACATGTGTCCCCTCTTCTCCATGTCTCTTCTACATCAACATGTGTCCCCTCTTCTTCATGTCTCCTCTACATCAACATTTGTCCCCTCTTCTTCATCAACATGTGTCCCCTCTTCTTCATGTCTCTTCTACATCAACATGTGTCCTCTCTTCTCCATGTCTCCTCTACATCAACATGTGTCCTCTCTTCTCCATGTCTCCTCTACATCAACATGTGTCCCCTCTTCTCCATGTCTCTTCTACATCAACATGTGTCCCCTCTTCTTCATGTCTCTTCTACATCAACATGTGTCCCCTCTTCCTCATGTCTCTTCTACATCACCATGTGTCCCCTCTTCTCCATGTCTCTTCTACATCAACATGTGTCCCCTCTTCTTCATGTCTCTTCTACATCAACATGTGTCCCCTCTTCTTCATGTCTCTTCTACATCAACATGTGTCCCCTCTTCTTCATGTCTCTTCTACATCAACATGTGTCTCCTCTTCTTCATGTCTCTTCTACATTTACATGTGTCCCCTCTTCTTCATGTCTCTTCTACATCAACATGTGTCCCCTCTTCTTCATGTCTCTTCTACATCAACATGTGTCCCCTCTTCTCCATGTCTCTTCTACATCAACATGTGTCCCCTCTTCTTCATGTCTCTTCTACATCAACATGTGTCCCCTCTTCTCCGTGTCTCTTCTACATCAACATGTGTCCCCTCTTCTCAAGTCTCTTCTACATCAACATGTGTCCTCTCTTCTCCATGTCTCTTCTACATCAACATGTGTCTCCTCTTCTCCATGTCTCTTCTACATCAACATGTGTCCCCTCTTCTCCATGTCTCTTCTACATCAACATGTGTCTCCTCTTCTTCATGTCTCTTCTACATCAACATGTGTCCCCTCTTCTCCATGTCTCTTCTACATCAACATGTGTCCCCTCTTCTTCATGTCTCTTCTACATCAACATGTGTCCCCTCTTCTCCATGTCTCTTCTACATCAACATGTGTCCCCTCTTCTTCATGTCTCTTCTACATCAACATGTGTCCCCTCTTCTTCATGTCTCTTCTACATCAACATGTGTCCTCTCTTCTTCATGTCTCTTCTACATCAACATGTGTCCCCTCTTCTTCATGTCTCTTCTACATCAACATGTGTCCCCTCTTCTCCATGTCTCTTCTACATCAACATGTGTCCCCTCTTCTCCGTGTCTCTTCTACATCAACATGTGTCCCCTCTTCTCCGTGTCTCTTCTACATCAACATGTGTCCCCTCTTCCTCATGTCTCTTCTACATCAACATGTGTCCCCTCTTCTTCATGTCTCTTCTACATCAACATGTGTCCCCTCTTCTCATGTCTCTTCTACATCAACATGTGTCCCTTCTTCTTCATGTCTCTTCTACATCAACATGTGTCCCCTCTTCTTCATGTCTCATCTACATCAACATGTGTCCCCTCTTCTTCATGTCTCTTCTACATCAACATGTGTCCCCTCTTCTTCATGTCTCCTCTACATCAACATGTGTCCCCTCTTCTTCATCAACATGTGTCCCCTCTTCTTCATGTCTCTTCTTCATCAACATGTGTCCACTCTTCTTCATGTCTCTTCTACATCAACATGTGTCCCCTCTTCTCCATGTCTCCTCTACATCAACATGTGTGCCATCTTCTTCATGTCTCTTCTACATCAACATGTGTCCCCTCTTCTTCATGTCTCTCTACATCAACATGTGTCCCCTCTTCTTCATGTCTCTTCTACATCAACATGTGTCCCCTCTTCTTCATGTCTCTTCTACATCAACATGTGTCCCCTCTTCTCCATGTCTCTTCTACATCAACATGTGTCCCCTCTTCTTCATGTCTCTTCTACATCAACATGTGTCCCCTCTTCTCCATGTCTCTTCTACATCAACATGTGTCCCCTCTTCTTCATGTCTCCTCTACATCAACATGTGTCCCCTCTTCTTCATCAACATGTGTCCCTCTTCTTCATGTCTCTTCTACATCAACATGTGTCCCCTCTTCTCCATGTCTCCTCTACATCAACATGTGTCCCCTCTTCTTCATCAACATGTGTCCCCTCTTCTTCATGTCTCTTCTACATCAACATGTGTCCCCTCTTCTTCATGTCTCCTCTACATCAACATGTGTCCCCTCTTCTTCAATGCTCTTCTACATCAACATGTGTCCCCTCTTCTTCATGTCTCTTCTACATCAACATGTGTCCCCTCTTCTTCATGTCTCTTCTACATCAACATGTGTCCCCTCTTCTTCATGTCTCTTCTACATCAACATGTGTCCCCTCTTCTTCATGTCTCCTCTACATCAACATGTGTCCCCTCTTCTTCATGTCTCTTCTACATCAACATGTGTCCCCTCTTCTTCATGTCTCTTCTTCATCAACATGTGTCCCCTCTTCTTCATGTCTCTTCTACATCAACATGTGTCCCCTCTTCTTCATGTCTCTTCTACATCAACATGTGTCCCCTCTTCTTCATGTCTCTTCTACATCAACATGTGTCCCCTCTTCTTCATGTCTCTTCTACATCAACATGTGTCCCCTCTTCTTCATGTCTCTTCTACATCAACATGTGTCTCCTCTTCTTCATGTCTCTTCTACATCAACATGTGTCCCCTCTTCTTCATGTCTCTTCTACATCAACATGTGTCCCCTCTTCTCCATGTCTCTTCTACATCAACATGTGTCCCCTCTTCTTCATGTCTCTTCTACATCAACATGTGTCCCCTCTTCTCCATGTCTCGTCTACATCACCATGTGTCCCCTCTTCTTCATGTCTCTTCTACATCAACATGTGTCTCCTCTTCTTCATGTCTCTTCTACATCAACATGTGTCCCCTCTTCTTCATGTCTCTTCTACATCAACATGTGTCTCCTCTTCTTCATGTCTCTTCTACATCAACATGTGTCCCCTCTTCTTCATGTCTCTTCTACATCAACATGTGTCCCCTCTTCTTCATGTCTCTTCTACATCAACATGTGTCTCCCTCTTCTTCATGTCTCTTCTACATCAACATGTGTCCCCTCTTCTTCATGTCTCTTCTACATCAACATGTGTCCCCTCTTCTTCATGTCTCTTCTACATCAACATGTGTCCCCTCTTCTTCATGTCTCTTCTACATCAACATGTGTCTCCTCTTCTTCATGTCTCTTCTACATCAACATGTGTCCCCTCTTCTTCATGTCTCTTCTACATCAACATGTGTCTCCTCTTCTTCATGTCTCTTCTACATCAACATGTGTCCCCTCTTCTCATGTCTCTTCTACATCAACATGTGTCCCCTCTTCTTCATGTCTCTTCTACATCACATGTGTCCCCTCTTCTCCATGTCTCTTCTACATCAACATGTGTCCCCTCTTCTTCATGTCTCTTCTACATCAACATGTGTCCCCTCTTCTTCATGTCTCTTCTACATCAACATGTGTCCCCTCTTCTCCATGTCTCCTCTACATCAACATGTGTCCCTCTTCTCATGTCTCTTCTACATCAACATGTGTCCCCTCTTCTCCATATCTCTTCTACATCAACATGTGTCCCCTCTTCTTCATGTCTCTTCTACATCAACATGTGTCCCCTCTTCTCATGTCTCTTCTACATCAACATGTGTCCCTCTTCTTCATGTCTCTTCTACATCAACATGTGTCCCCTCTTCTTCATGTCTCTTCTACATCAACATGTGTCCCCTCTTCTTCATGTCTCTTCTACATCAACATGTGTCCCCTCTTCTCATGTCTCTTCTACATCAACATGTGTCCCCTCTTCTTCATGTCTCTTCTACATCAACATGTGTCCCCTCTTCTTCATGTCTCTTCTACATCAACATGTGTCCCCTCTTCTTCATGTCTCTTCTACATCAACATGTGTCCCCTCTTCTTCATGTCTCTTCTACATCAACATGTGTCCCCTCTTCTCATGTCTCTTCTACATCAACATGTGTCCCCTCTTCTTCCATGTCTCTTCTACATCAACATGTGTCCCCTCTTCTCCATGTCTCTTCTACATCAACATGTGTCCCCTCTTCTTCATGTCTCTTCTACATCAACATGTGTCCCCTCTTCTTCATGTCTCTTCTACATCAACATGTGTCCCTCTCTACATCAACATGTGTCCCTCTTCTCATGTCTCTTCTACATCAACATGTGTCCCCTCTTCTCCATGTCTCTCTACATCAACATGTGTCCCCTCTTCTCCATGTCTCTTCTACATCAACATGTGTCCCCTCTTCTTCATGTCTCTTCTACATCAACATGTGTCCCCTCTTCTCCATATCTCTCTACATCAACATGTGTCCCCTCTTCTTCATGTCTCTTCTACATCAACATGTGTCCCCTCTTCTTCATGTCTCTTCTACATCAACATGTGTCTCCTCTTCTTCATGTCTCTTCTACATCAACATGTGTCCCCTCTTCTTCATGTCTCTTCTACATCAACATGTGTCCCCTCTTCTACATCAACATGTGTCCCCTCTTCTCCATGTCTCTTCTACATCAACATGTGTCCCCTCTTCTTCATGTCTCTTCTACATCAACATGTGTCCCCTCTTCTACATCACCATGTGTCCCCTCTTCTCATGTCTCTTCTACATCAACATGTGTCCCCTCTTCTTCATGTCTCTTCTACATCAACATGTGTCCCCTCTTCTCATGTCTCTTCTACATCAACATGTGTCCCCTCTTCTCATGTCTCTTCTACATCAACATGTG
>NW_027639725.1:0-69532 GCF_949606895.1 Notothenia rossii
AACATGGAACCTCTCCCAGGGGCAAATACAGTGCCAGGTGTCAGACTATTTAAACAATGTTTACCCAGGATTCCGACACCTTCCCTGGCTTGTAAAATGCGGTGATGCGCCCTGGAGGTAGTATTTTAAACAACTTTTCCCCGCCTTTCAAACACTTTTCCCCGCCTTTCAAACACTTTTTCCTGGCTTATAGCCTGTCATTTTGCAGGATATAATTTAACATGGAACCTCTCCCAGGGGCAAATACAAGTGCCAGGTGTCAGACTATTTAAACAATGTTTACCCAGGATTCCGACACCTTCCCTGGCTTGTAAAATGCGGTGATGCGCCCTGGAGGTAGTATTTTAAACAACTTTTCCCCGCCTTTCAAACACTTTTCCCCGCCTTTCAAACACTTTTTCCTGGCTTATAGCCTGTCATTTTGCAGGATATAATTTAACATGGAACCTCTCCCAGGGGCAAATACAGTGCCAGGTGTCAGACTATTTAAACAATGTTTACCCAGGATTCCGACACCTTCCCTGGCTTGTAAAATGCGGTGATGCGCCCTGGAGGTAGTATTTTAAACAACTTTTCCCCGCCTTTCAAACACTTTTCCCCGCCTTTCAAACACTTTTTCCTGGCTTATAGCCTGTCATTTTGCAGGATATAATTTAACATGGAACCTCTCCCAGGGGCAAATACAGTGCCAGGTGTCAGACTATTTAAACAATGTTTACCCAGGATTCCGACACCTTCCCTGGCTTGTAAAATGCGGTGATGCGCCCTGGAGGTAGTATTTTAAACAACTTTTCCCCGCCTTTCAAACACTTTTCCCCGCCTTTCAAACACTTTTTCCTGGCTTATAGCCTGTCATTTTGCAGGATATAATTTAACATGGAACCTCTCCCAGGGGCAAATACAGTGCCAGGTGTCAGACTATTTAAACAATGTTTACCCAGGATTCCGACACCTTCCCTGGCTTGTAAAATGCGGTGATGCGCCCTGGAGGTAGTATTTTAAACAACTTTTCCCCGCCTTTCAAACACTTTTCCCCGCCTTTCAAACACTTTTTCCTGGCTTATAGCCTGTCATTTTGCAGGATATAATTTAACATGGAACCTCTCCTGGAAATGGACATACTCTGCGCATTTCCAGGAGAGGTTCCATGTTAAATTATATCCTGCAAAATGACAGGCAACAACTCTCTTCCAGACGTTTAAAAACACTTTTCCGACTATTTTAAACAACTTTTCCCCGCCTTTCAAACACTTTTTCCTGGCTTATAGCCTGTCATTTTGCAGGATATAACCTCTCCTGGAAATGGACATATTCTGTGCATTTCCAGGAGAGGTTACATGTTAAATGATATCCTGCAAAATGACAGGCTACAACTCTCTTCCAGACGTTTAAAAACACTTTCCCCGACCATTTAAACATTATTTATGGCTTGTAAAGTGCGGTGATGAGCCCTGACAGTATCAGACTATTTAAAGGGTTACCAGGAGCATGAGAATATCCTCCACAGAAGGGGTGGTGGTGCCGTGAATAAGGCCGAATATGGATACCGATGTGCCGACGGTAAAGCACCGCAAAATCCACCCCCTTTAGGTTAACCAGGGGCATGGAGTTCTGTAGGGTGTGAACATCTGGGTTTTGTCCGTGGGGGAGTGCTTAAGTCCGGGAGTCCGGGGACTCACGGTGTGCAAGGTTATGGAGGTGCCCATGTCAGGGACACATGCTGGAGGTCTGTGGTCCGTCCTTTGGGGGTCTTGGAGGGGCCACAGAGAGGAGATTTCCCCGGTCTCTGTCCTGGATGAGTGAAATAAACAGAGTCTCCATGTCAGGGACACATGCTGGAGGTCTCTCTCCCGAGAGTGGACGTCCATTGCCTGTAAATTGGTCTAACATTAGGTCTGTCACTTTGGCTAACCGCACCACTGTCTGTCGTCTCCCGCAAGTGGACATCCATTGTCACTTTGGCTAACCGCACCACTGTCTGTCGTCTCCCGCAAGTGGACATCCATTGTCACTTTGGCTAACCGCACCACTGTCTGTCGTCTCCCGCAAGTGGACATCCATTGCCCCTAAATAGGGTTAGGGAATGTTCCGGTATTTGGACAACATTAACATGGGATCACTCCGGTCAATGTACGTACTTCGTCTCACTGGAATATTAATGGCCAGATTGAATACAACATCGACCCAAATTCTCCGGTCAATGACAGGAGAGTTTTGAAAGTGACAAAACACTGTTCCACACATTTAAAAACACTTAATCAATGTTTACCCAGGATCCATGCACCTTTCCTGGCTTGTAAAATGTGGTGATGCGCCCTGGAGGTAGCGGGTAGGCTCTGTGCGTGGTGCTGAACCCCAGCCTGTCTATGTGGAATACAAAAACAAACAAAGACAAACACCTTTAAGGTCACCAGGGGCGTGAGGTTCTGGTTCTGGCGGTGTGCATGGAGGGGTTTAGTCCGAGTGAGGAGTGCTCGAGCGTGGGAGGATGTGTAAGGCAGAGGAGGGGAACAAAAAAAAACGAATACAAATAAGTTAAAGTGTGAACCTCCAGCAGGGCAGGTGCTGCTGCTGCTGCTGCTGCTGCTGCTGCTGCTGCTGTGAAGGAGGACAAATATTGATGCTTGTGTTCGGACGGTAAAGCACCGCAAAATCCACCCCCCCTTAAAGGTGACCAGGGGCATGAGATTCTGCAGGGTGTGAACATCTGGGTTTAGTCCGTGGGGGAGTGCTTAAGTCCGGGGGCCCGGGGTCTCACGGTGCACGAGGTTATGGAAGTGCAGCAGGGCAGGTGCTGCTGCTGCTGCTGCTGCTGCTGCTGCTGCTGCTGCTGCTGCTGCTGCTGTGAAGGAGGAGGACGAATATTGATGCTTGTGTTCGGACGGTAAAGCACCGCAAAATCCACCCCCCCTTAAAGGTGACCAGGGGCATGAGATTCTGCAGGGTGTGAACAACTGGGTTTAGTCCGTGGGGGAGTGCTTAAGTCCGGGGGCCCGGGGTCTCACGGTGCACGAGGTTATGGAAGTGCCACTGTTGCCGGAGGTCCTTAGTCCGTCCTTTGGGGCTCTGTCAGGGGCTACAGAGAGGTGGTTTTCCCGGTCCCTCTCCTGGAGGTATGAAATAACCTGAGCTCCATGTGAGGGAGCCGTGCTGGAGCTGCTTAGTCCGTCCTTTGGTGGTCTTTGAGGGGCTAATGAGAGGTGTTTTCCCCGGTCTATTTGATGGAAGTCTGACACGAGCAGAGTGTGCATGCTTTGAAACTAATCCACCCACACTTAGCATGCTATTTTAGGGTATAAATCGTACCTTGTCACCATGCACTGTGCTCCCTGGGACGACGCGCCGTCCTGTGGGGACACATGAGAACTGCACTCAAATCACTTTGTGCTTTTTAAACAGTTTAACATATTTTTTTCCACATTTAAAAAACGCTTTCTGCCCTGGAAATCATTTCTAATCATTATTACCGTTATGGAGGGGCTGCAGGAACACTTTCCCCGCCTTGCAAACATTTATTCCTGGTTCAAATAATCAATTTGTTCCGCCTGCTTTGCGTCAGCACCTCTGCGGCTGTCGGATTAACACAGATGAATGCACTTTTAACACTCACGCAGCCAGAATTCCTGCTCTTTTCCTGGGTTACAAAGTGAGGTGACGCAGCCTGTCCTCTGAGTCTCCCCGCCTCTCATAGACTTATTTCTGGGTAAAAAAAGCCATGTGCTCCGCCCCCTGGATCTCTGCATGTGTGTGTGTGCCTGTGAGTCTGTGGCTACTGTCCACATGCCCGCATTAGGAGGCACTATTTTCGGATACATTTTCTCATTTTCACCACTTTTCATGTTTTTATTATGTATATTGTTATATTATTATTATTATTATTATTATTGTATATATGTATACTGTGTATACTGTTTTTGTAAAAATCATGTGATTATTAAATAAATAATAAAACATGAATATAACCTTGAAGTTTCCCAGGGGCAAATACAGTGCCAGGTGTCAGACTATTTAAACAATGTTTACCCAGGATTCAGACACCTTCCCTGGCTTGTAAAATGCGGTGATGCGCCCTGGAGGTATCAGAGTATTTTAAACAACTTTTCCCCGCCTTTCAAACACTTTTCCCCGCCTTTCAAACACTTTTTCCTGGCTTATAGCCTGTCATTTTGCAGGATATAATTTAACATGGAACCTCTCCCAGGGGCAAATACAGTGCCAGGTGTCAGACTATTTAAACAATGTTTACCCAGGATTCCGACACCTTCCCTGGCTTGTAAAATGCGGTGATGCGCCCTGGAGGTAGTATTTTAAACAACTTTTCCCCGCCTTTCAAACACTTTTCCCCGCCTTTCAAACACTTTTTCCTGGCTTATAGCCTGTCATTTTGCAGGATATAATTTAACATGGAACCTCTCCCAGGGGCAAATACAGTGCCAGGTGTCAGACTATTTAAACAATGTTTACCCAGGATTCCGACACCTTCCCTGGCTTGTAAAATGCGGTGATGCGCCCTGGAGGTAGTATTTTAAACAACTTTTCCCCGCCTTTCAAACACTTTTCCCCGCCTTTCAAACACTTTTTCCTGGCTTATAGCCTGTCATTTTGCAGGATATAATTTAACATGGAACCTCTCCCAGGGGCAAATACAGTGCCAGGTGTCAGACTATTTAAACAATGTTTACCCAGGATTCCGACACCTTCCCTGGCTTGTAAAATGCGGTGATGCGCCCTGGAGGTAGTATTTTAAACAACTTTTCCCCGCCTTTCAAACACTTTTCCCCGCCTTTCAAACACTTTTTCCTGGCTTATAGCCTGTCATTTTGCAGGATATAATTTAACATGGAACCTCTCCCAGGGGCAAATACAGTGCCAGGTGTCAGACTATTTAAACAATGTTTACCCAGGATTCCGACACCTTCCCAGGCTTGTAAAATGCGGTGATGCGCCCTGGAGGTAGTATTTTAAACAACTTTTCCCCGCCTTTCAAACACTTTTCCCCGCCTTTCAAACACTTTTTCCTGGCTTATAGCCTGTCATTTTGCAGGATATAATTTAACATGGAACCTCTCCCAGGGGCAAATACAGTGCCAGGTGTCAGACTATTTAAACAATGTTTACCCAGGATTCCGACACCTTCCCTGGCTTGTAAAATGCGGTGATGCGCCCTGGAGGTAGTATTTTAAACAACTTTTCCCCGCCTTTCAAACACTTTTCCCCGCCTTTCAAACACTTTTTCCTGGCTTATAGCCTGTCATTTTGCAGGATATAATTTAACATGGAACCTCTCCCAGGGGCAAATACAGTGCCAGGTGTCAGACTATTTAAACAATGTTTACCCAGGATTCCGACACCTTCCCTGGCTTGTAAAATGCGGTGATGCGCCCTGGAGGTAGTATTTTAAACAACTTTTCCCCGCCTTTCAAACACTTTTCCCCGCCTTTCAAACACTTTTTCCTGGCTTATAGCCTGTCATTTTGCAGGATATAATTTAACATGGAACCTCTCCCAGGGGCAAATACAGTGCCAGGTGTCAGACTATTTAAACAATGTTTACCCAGGATTCCGACACCTTCCCTGGCTTGTAAAATGCGGTGATGCGCCCTGGAGGTAGTATTTTAAACAACTTTTCCCCGCCTTTCAAACACTTTTCCCCGCCTTTCAAACACTTTTTCCTGGCTTATAGCCTGTCATTTTGCAGGATATAATTTAACATGGAACCTCTCCCAGGGGCAAATACAGTGCCAGGTGTCAGACTATTTAAACAATGTTTACCCAGGATTCCGACACCTTCCCTGGCTTGTAAAATGCGGTGATGCGCCCTGGAGGTAGTATTTTAAACAACTTTTCCCCGCCTTTCAAACACTTTTCCCCGCCTTTCAAACACTTTTTCCTGGCTTATAGCCTGTCATTTTGCAGGATATAATTTAACATGGAACCTCTCCCAGGGGCAAATACAGTGCCAGGTGTCAGACTATTTAAACAATGTTTACCCAGGATTCCGACACCTTCCCTGGCTTGTAAAATGCGGTGATGCGCCCTGGAGGTAGTATTTTAAACAACTTTTCCCCGCCTTTCAAACACTTTTCCCCGCCTTTCAAACACTTTTTCCTGGCTTATAGCCTGTCATTTTGCAGGATATAATTTAACATGGAACCTCTCCTGGAAATGGACATACTCTGCGCATTTCCAGGAGAGGTTCCATGTTAAATTATATCCTGCAAAATGACAGACAACAACTCTCTTCCAGACGTTTAAAAACACTTTTCCGACTATTTTAAACAACTTTTCCCCGCCTTTCAAACACTTTTTCCTGGCTTATAGCCTGTCATTTTGCAGGATATAACCTCTCCTGGAAATGGACATATTCTGTGCATTTCCAGGAGAGGTTACATGTTAAATGATATCCTGCAAAATGACAGGCTACAACTCTCTTCCAGACGTTTAAAAACACTTTCCCCGACCATTTAAACATTATTTATGGCTTGTAAAGTGCGGTGATGAGCCCTGACAGTATCAGACTATTTAAAGGGTTACCAGGAGCATGAGAATATCCTCCACAGAAGGGGTGGTGGTGCCGTGAATAAGGCCGAATATGGATACCGATGTGCCGACGGTAAAGCACCGCAAAATCCACCCCCTTTAGGTTAACCAGGGGCATGGAGTTCTGTAGGGTGTGAACATCTGGGTTTAGTCCGTGGGGGAGTGCTTAAGTCCGGGAGTCCGGGGACTCACGGTGTGCAAGGTTATGGAGGTGCCCATGTCAGGGACACATGCTGGAGGTCTGTGGTCCGTCCTTTGGGGGTCTTGGAGGGGCCACAGAGAGGAGATTTCCCCGGTCTCTGTCCTGGATGAGTGAAATAAACAGAGTCTCCATGTCAGGGACACATGCTGGAGGTCTCTCTCCCGAGAGTGGACGTCCATTGCCTGTAAATTGGTCTAACATTAGGTCTGTCACTTTGGCTAACCGCACCACTGTCTGTCGTCTCCCGCAAGTGGACATCCATTGTCACTTTGGCTAACCGCACCACTGTCTGTCGTCTCCCGCAAGTGGACATCCATTGTCACTTTGGCTAACCGCACCACTGTCTGTCGTCTCCCGCAAGTGGACATCCATTGCCCCTAAATAGGGGTAGGGGCGGACTGGCCATCTATGTATTTTCTGGAGAATCACAGAACGGCCAGTCGTCAGCGGGCCGTTGACGGCCGGCACCGCCCTTAATTTTTTTAAACGGCATCATGTAAGTTGCGGCGACAGAGGTCAGCTTCCCCACAGGCATAGCTCAGTTAAAATAAAGCACAGCTATTGTGCAATACATTTGTCTTGCTTGTATATTTTTTGTTTATAAAAATGTCAGTTAAAGCTTAAAAGAATAAAAATAATTTTGTTGTCTAAACGTTTGACCTCTTTCTTTTACAATTTTGGAATCGAAACGGGTAATCGATAAGCGGAATCGGAATCGATACATTTCAAACGATACCCATCCCTAGGTATGGCCCTACAATATATTGTTCAAATATAGCATGATATGTCCCTTTTAAAATCAAATAAAACTCATCTACATCCAACTCACAGGTTTATCATTGCTTTGAGAAAAAAGATTATTAATTTACACCTTTTAGAAGGGAAGATATTGTCATTTGTTCTGGGCATGTCATTTTCGAGCATGAGGCCTGAAAAACAGGCTCGGGGCTTAACAGGTTAAAAACGTAACATTAGCCACATGCTAATGCTAACCGGAAATGAAGAATTTTAAGTTAAAAGAGTGTGTGTGAACTTCCGGTTTTTCAGAATAAAACAGCTTTAATTAAAAGAGTATATTTAATCTAAATTACGCCATATAAACATTGATTTTAATTTCGTACAATGTTTACAGCGGGATAATGTAAAGAAGCAAACAGGTCAGTGTGTGAATGAGGTCACCTGAGAGCAGCTCGTTAACAGCTCTCATTAAGGCCGGAGCTCGTTAGTCCACAGAGTCCAAGCTGCAGCTCATTATCCACAAACATCATTTCATCATCTGCAGGATGTTTTTACCGCCCTGACCTCTGCCCTGCAGGCTTCTCACTTTATGTGAGTGACATCTCAGTACTTTAGTATGTACGTGTACTGTCTGAGAGCATGAGGGCCAATATGTAGTATGTTAAAATGCACTCTCAGTACTGGATGGTGCATCATACCGGTCAAACCAGAGGAAACGTAAAAAGTAAATTCACCAACGTATTTTGTCGTAGAAGCATTTCTAATTAGCTGTCTAACTTTGGCTTTTTTGTATTAAATGAGTGGAGTTGTCGTCTTTGTCCAGCACAGTGATGGAGAGAGGGGGTTGAGCTGCCAGTCAGATTACATTAGAGGCCGTAACGAGGACACAACGGGTATTTCCCCGCGGGACACGAAGAGCTGTCTCCTGGTGTGTTTTATTCATAATGAGTAATATTGCACAATGACCAAGAAAGACGGATGATTGAAATATAATAAAATGTCTCTGAGGATCATGTCCATCCCGAATAAGTGAAAGATTGTGTTTTTCTGGTTAATTAAATGTGTGCTCTGTCATGAATGTTAATTGGATGTCAGTCACACTGGATGTGCTCATGAAGGGAACAGATGCTAACCAGCGGCCCACAGCGCTGCACGTGTTCCTCCTTTAACACGTTTAGACTCAAAACCAAACATCATCCAGCAAATAGATGGATAATGAGACAATAGATGTTTTGCATCCATTCCCAGACAGTTTGAACCTTTCTATGCGGTGCATGGTCGAGGATCTGTTTATTCTGACCTTAAGGGCTGGGAGGCCCTAAAGACACTGCTCCTGTATCAAATGCACACATTGATGCCACCAAATAACACAATGAAAATAGAAAGTATTACAAACAGAACCGTCTTCTTAATAGTTACATTTAACTGGAATTAATTTACATTAATTATTAAGATATACACAAATATTCAACCTTCAAATTACCATTTTAAATCAGCATTGCTCTGCACACTTACCAAAGAACAGTTCAAAGCAACTACATGATTAGTGACTTTATCCTTTCCTTCAAAGCCGTGCTTTGTATTGGTCGGGCGTATCAGAACATCTTAAAATGTGTGTGTGGAAATCTCAGTTCAACCCATATCGACCCTAAATAGAGTCTATGTTAAGAAAGAGAAAGGTTTTAACATAAATGTAGTTTTTAGTAAATATATGACAAATATGTGAGGGTGAGGAAGTCAGAGCATCGTCCGATGAGCCGGGGCCCAACTTAACCCCTGTGTGTATCTGATACCTGAACATATTACTAACATCAAACAAAGCACTGAACTAATCAAAGGAACACTTTCAATATTTACTATTTTAAGATGTTTGTCTGTTTTACATTAACTTGACATTGCCTTCTCAGAACCTGCCATTCCAAACAACAAGATATTTGTGATTGGCCGATGACCTTTAATGAATATATAATGATCTCCACGGAGGAAGAAGGATGGAGATAAAAGCAGCAACACAGCTTCATGTTCACTGAGAGGCTGTCTCTGTCTGTACGTGCTTCATCATATCTACATTAATGTTATATTAATGTTTCACCAGCTGGTCTCAGGTCAGTTTCTCCTCATGTTCACTGAGAGGCTGTCTCTGTCTGTACGTGCTTCATCATATCTACATTAATGTTATATTAATGTTTCACCAGCTGGTCTCAGGTCAGTTTCTCCTCAGGTTCACTGAGAGGCTGTCTCTGTCTGTACGTGCTTCATCATATCTACATTAATGTTATATTAATGTTTCACCAGCTGGTCTCAGGTCAGTTTCTCCTCATGTTCACTGAGAGGCTGTCTCTGTCTGTACGTGCTTCATCATATCTACATTAATGTTATATTAATGTTTCACCAGCTGGTCTCAGGTCAGTTTCTCCTCATGTTCACTGAGAGGCTGTCTCTGTCTGTACGTGCTTCATCATATCTACATTAATGTTATATTAATGTTTCACCAGCTGGTCTCAGGTCAGTTTCTCCTCATGTTCACTGAGAGGCTGTCTCTGTCTGTACGTGCTTCATCATATCTACATTAATGTTATATTAATGTTTCACCAGCTGGTCTCAGGTCAGTTTCTCCTCATGTTCACTGAGAGGCTGTCTCTGTCTGTACGTGCTTCATCATATCTACATTAATGTTATATTAATGTTTCACCAGCTGGACTCAGGTCAGTTTCTCCTCAGGTTCACTGAGAGGCTGTCTCTGTCTGTACGTGCTTCATCATATCTACATTAATGTTATATTAATGTTTCACCATCTGGTCTCAGGTCAGTTTCTCATCAGGTTTCGTGTTCACGTGATAATCTTTCTGTCTTTTCCTGATTCATTATGAAACTAAATATGTACTTTATATTAATGCTGTGTATATTAATGTTATATAAATTGAAGTTAATGTTTAAACAGGTGGATTCATGTCAGTTTCCCCTCAGGTCTCGTGTTCCTTGTGCTAACGTTAGTTTAATATCTCACTTATAAATGTTATTTTGAAATCATAAATGTTTCTTACATTATTGTTATATATTCACGTTAATGTTTTAACAGCTGGTCTCAGGTCAGTTTCTCCTCATGTTTCTCATGTTTCGTGTTCACATACATTCAATGGTTCACTGTGGTGATGCATAATGTTTTATGTATTAATATTTTAACAGGTGGACTCAGGTCAGTTTCTCCTCATGTTTCGTGTTCCTTGTGATTGTTCTGCTGGTTTATGACTAATTTCACATATTAATCTCATGTTTCTCATTTTTCGTGTTCATTGCGATGATGCTTTTGCCTGTTTCTGATTCATGATAGATATTTATCATTGACTTATACATTAATGTTAAAGCAGATATTTTAGTATCTGATTAATTATCTGTGAATTCATATTCTATGAAGACACGTTTTAAATATGAATGTTAAATACATGTGTGTTCTAAATATTCCAGTTTCCTTATTACTGCTGTATATGTCAATGTGATATAAACTAATGTTATATCCTTTATTTAGATGTTAACAGGTTGGTGAGCTATGTTGTTATTACTGTTGTTGTTGTTGACTTGAGGTCACAGCGTGTTGTTTGTTGGGGTCTCCTCATGACGTCAGCAGGGTTTAACGTGACCTCGTCCCTGACGCTGGTCGGTTTCTCCTCGCTGTCTGGCCAAAGCTCGCTCTTATTCTTCGTGTTTTTGTTGCTGTACCTCTTCCTGTTGTTCAGTGACTCTCTGGTGATTTATATCATCTGTTCGCAGAGAGCTCTTCACCGGCCCATGTTTGCCTTCGTGGCATCATCTCTGCTGAACTCTGTCACAGTCAGCACACTGATTTATCCTAAACTTATGTCAGATCTGTTGCTGTCCGGCTCCGGCTTGGTGCAGGTGTCCCGGACTTTTTGTCTGTGCCAGGGTTTCTTTGTTAACTCTCTTGGTGGAGCTAGCTTCATGCTGTTGTCGGCCATGGCCTTTGACCGCTACCTGTCCATCTGCCACCCGATGCACTACGCTGTGCTGCTAACTCCTGCCAAGGTGGTGCTGATGCTGCTTCTCTGCTGGATGCTGCCTGTTATTCTAGTGGTATTCTCAATGCTGCTGGTTAGCCGCTTACCGCTCTGCAGGGCACAGCTCGACAGGGTCTACTGCGACATCTACAGCCTTGTGAGCCTGAGCTGTGGTGGTGCTGAAGAGCAGCTGAGTGGACTATACATTCTGCTGATCGCAGCAACTAACGTCTTCCTGCCTGCCGCCTTCATTCTCTTCTCCTACGCTAGGATCCTCTTCATCTGCCTGCGGCGCTCACGTAGCTTCAGCAGCAAAGCTCTACAAACCTGTCTTCCTCACCTGCTCGTCTTCTTTAACTTTTCCATCAGCGTCTGCGTAGACCTGCTGCTCCGCCGCCTGCAGAGCAACAGAAAATCTGACTCCACCATCATCCCCTCCATTTTGATCCTGATAACACCCACTGTACTGAACCCCGTGGTGTACGGACTGAAGTTAAAGGAGGTGTTCACGCATGTGAAGAGGCTGCTGAGCTGCCGCAGAGACAGCTGATCAGGTTATAGTATAAAATAATCAACAATAAAAAACATTCCTAATGGTGCGAATAAAAGTGTTATATTGACCACAATTTGGTCTGATCTGAGGCCTTTAGCTGGGACTGGGGTTGTTCACCACTCCTATTACTCGCAATCATTTTTGTGTATGTGTTCCGTTTTAGTGCTTTTATCATTTATCTGTTTTATTTCAAAAAAACTTTAAAAAAACTTGAAGCACTTATTGAGTTAATTAAGGCCCTGTAACTGATTCACCACTTCCCTTGTATGATGCTTGAAGTGCAAATATCTGCACTTTCCTTATTGTTCGGAGTTTGATTATTTATGGTTTTGCACTTATTGTACCTCGCTTTGGATAAAAGCATCAGCTAAATGGTACTGTATGTAATGTAATGTAATTTGTCGAATAAATAATTGTAACTCTCTTTTCAAGGTGTTGGTGTTTGGTATTTTTAATGTTGGTGTGTGTGGGTTTTTTGGTATTATCTTAATGTTTATCTTATCTTAAATTCAGAGATGGCAAAAGTACACACATCTTTTACTCAAGTAGACAGATACTTGTGTTTAAAAATACTCTGGTGAAAGTAGAAGTACTGACTAAACTTCTTTCCTCAAGTAAAAGTAAAGAGGGCTTTGAAATGTACTTCAGTAAAAAGTACCCAGAACTAGCAGCTGTTTTAACCTGTTAAGCCCCAAATGCCCCTTCGGCGGGTCTTTTTTTTTTTTTCGAAACTGTGTCTCAGGGCATCTTAATATTTAAGAACCTATTAATGTGTTATACCAGATTAACGGGAAGAATCTCAGCTAACTGACGATACAAACCATTTTTACCAAAACAAAACACAGGTCTCATAAGAAGCATCTAAATGACCCCTGAGCGAAAAATGCAAACGCACTTTGGCACAGAATTCAAGATAAAGATACCCTTATTACTTATCGTAGCTGCACATACAATATATCCGATTAAAGCTGAGGTTCCACAGATTATATAGGTATATATATCATCACTGAGTGATCCGAACTAGGGAGCTTTTACGGGAGATCGTCTCAAAGTAGCTGTCAATCTGATCAAAAGACGTGTTCAATGGCATTAAAACGAAAAAAAACGCAGCTGAATCGGTTAATCCATAGGTTGATAATGTGTCTGTCGCTTTGAAAAAATTATTTATAATCCATAATTGCATTTTTATGTAAAAATTGGAGAGTAAAAGTTAGCTGCTGATGTTAGCCACCAGAGTTATCGCAGCTTCCGGTTTTGGCTATTCGTCACTCTCACTCCTTATTTGGTAATGTGTATGTGGGAGTTCCCCTCGATTCCATTGGCTCTGACGGTTAGAAAGAGATGTCAATCATCAAAATCGAGCAAGATATGGAAAATCCACCCAAATAAACACAGAAGTTTTTTTGTTTTTTTTCGTTTTCATTGGTCCCTCTTCTTTAGAGAAGACCAGATGGATACACGGACCGTGTTCAAATCAATAGGCACGCAAGGACTAAATAATAATGATCACTCCACCAAACACAAATTCAAACTAAAGGAACCAGCCTGTTTGGAAAATGTGAGAAGTAGAAAGTACAGGTATTTGTGTTCAAAATGTAAGAAGTAGAAAGTACAGGTATTTGTGTTCAACATGTAAGAAGTAGAAAGTAAAGGTATTTGGGTTCAACATGTAAGAAGTAGAAAGTACAGGTATTTGGGTTCAAAATGTAAGAAGTAGAAAGTTCAGGTATTTGGGTTCAACATGTAATAAGTAGAAAGTACAGGTATTTGAGTTCAACATGTAAGAAGTAGAAAGTTCAGGTATTTGGGTTCAACATGTAAGAAGTAGAAAGTACAGGTATTTGGGTTCAACATGTAAGAAGTAGAAAGTACAGGTATTTGAGTTCAACATGTAAGAAGTAGAAAGTTCAGGTATTTGGGTTCAACATGTAAGAAGTAGAAAGTACAGGTATTTGAGTTCAACATGTAAGAAGTAGAAAGTACAGGTATTTGAGTTCAACATGTAAGAAGTAGAAAGTTCAGGTATTTGGGTTCAACATGTAAGAAGTAGAAAGTACAGGTATTTGGGTTCAACATGTAAGAAGTAGAAAGTTCAGGTATTTGGGTTCAACATGTAAGAAGTAGAAAGTACAGGTATTTGAGTTCAACATGTAAGAAGTAGAAAGTACAGGTATTTGTGTTCAAAATGTAAAAAGTAGAAAGTACAGGTAATTTTGTTCAAAATTTAAGAAGTAGAAAGTACAGGTATTTGTGTTAAACATGTAAGAAGTAGAAAGTACAGGTATTTGTGTTCAACATGTAAGAAGTAGAAAGTACAGGTATTTGGGTTCAAAATGTAAGAAGTAGAAAGTACAGGTATTTGAGTTCAACATGTAAGAAGTAGAAAGTACAGGTATTTGTGTTCAAAATATAAGAAGTAGAAAGTACTGGTATTTGTGTTCAACATGTAAGAAGTAGAAAGTACTGGTATTTGTGTTCAACATGTAAGAAGTAGAAAGTACTGGTATTTGTGTTCAACATGTAAGAAGTAGAAAGTACTGGTAATTGGGTTCATCAACATCACCTGTTGAAAATGGCGTCAGCAGGTGAGGCAGGTGTAGTCACGGCTCTCTTGATATATTTATTACTTTCGAATTTCTTAAGACCCGTTGACAACAACCCGCTACAATTATGCAAACAATGCTGATCTGCTGCACCAGCAAACTAACCAAAATCATGGAAACTTTGGACATGGGAAGCACACTCTAGCAGTGTCTCTCATTCTCCCGTCTCTGTCCAAACAACTGAAAAAAAGTACAAAGCCACCAACTCGACTTCAACAAAGCAACGCACTGTTCATCACAATCTGTCTGCTGCTATTTGGAGATTTTCATCCGTGTCCTGGTCCAAACCACGCTGAAGCCAACATCACCGCGGTCGGCACACTCAATACAACTTTCCCACGGAGTGATGTTTGGCTTACCCCGGGTGTCGGGAGAGCAGCGGAGGTCGAGGCGGCTGGCTGTGGGCTGAGCGGAGCGGCGCTGTTCGGGGTTGACCGACAACGATGGACCACCGTGAGGGGCAAGGGGGACGCTGCTGTACCACCGCATGACACTCAAAACAACACTTTCTCTGGCTGTAATAATCCACGTGCATTTGGAAACATTAACACTCCAAATGTAAACAGGAAGCAGGTAAACCCGGCAATCAGAAAGAACCAGAACCGGAATTTCTTTCAGTACTTTGCCGTACAGATCAATACATGTCTGGGAGGTTTTGCTTCACGCTGTGCGCGTCCCGCGAGGTGCATGCACACACGGCATAACACCGCCCCCCCCGTTGACAGTTCACGAGCATGCTCTATCGTGAACTGTTCAGACCCGACAGGTAATAAGGGATTATGACGGATATTTTACGATCCTGTCTGTCAAAATGACGGACAGCGAAAAAGTCTAACGCCAGGCTTATTGACATGGCGAGATATAAATATATGGTTGGTACTTGTCAATGTCTCTAGGTGTGTAAATGTAGCCCTGTAAATACGATGTCCTTTTGTGTTATCTGTTGTTTTATTTTCATGTTGTAACCTACTTGCTGCCATGTTAGTGAGTTCTCTCTTGAAAAAGAGATCGATGATCTCAATGGGACCACCTGGTTGAATAAAGGTTTAAAAAAAAAAAAAGTGTTTAAAAAAAAAAAAAGTGTTTTTAAAAAAAACTTTTTTTTGAAAATCGCGGTAGATTTTGTCAGTCTCACGACGGTATTGGGAAGTTTATTTACCGCGATACCGCGATATTCGGTATATCGTTACATCCCTAGTAATGAGACAATAGATGTTTTGCATCCATTCCCAGACAGTTTGAACCTTTCTATGCGGTGCGTGGTCGAGGATCTGTTTATTCTGACCTTAAGGGCTGCGAGGCCCTAAAGACACTGCTCCTGTATCAAATGCACACATTGATGCCACCAAATAACACAATGAAAATAGAAAGTATTACAAACAGAACCGTCTTCTTAATAGTTACATTTAACTGGAATTAATTTACATTAATTATTAAGATATACACAAATATTCAACCTTCAAATTACCATTTTAAATCAGCATTGCTCTGCACACTTACCAAAGAACAGTTCAAAGCAACTACATGATTAGTGACTTTAACCTTTCCTTCAAAGCCGTGCTTTGTATTGGTCGGGCGTATCAGAACATCTTAAAATGTGTGTGTGGAAATCTCAGTTCAACCCATATCGACCCTAAATAGAGTCTATGTTAAGAAAGAGAAAGGTTTTAACATATATGTAGTTTTTAGTAAACATATGACAAATATGTGAGGGTGAGGAAGTCAGAGCATCGTCCAATGAGCCGAGGCCCAACTTAACCCCTGTGTGTATCTGATACCTGAACATATTACTAACATCAAACAAAGCACTGAACTAATCAAAGGAACACTTTCAATATTTACTATTTTAAGATGTTTGTCTGTTTTACATTAACTTGACATTGCCTTCTCAGAACCTGCCATTCCAAACAACAAGATATTTGTGATTGGCCGATGACCTTTAATGAATATATAATGATCTCCACGGAGGAAGAAGGATGGTGATAAAAGCAGCAACACAGCTTCATGTTCACTGAGAGGCTGTCTCTGTCTGTACGTGCTTCATCATATCTACATTAATGTTATATTAATGTTTCACCAGCTGGACTCAGGTCAGTTTCTCCTCATGTTCACTGAGAGGCTGTCTCTGTCTGTACGTGCTTCATCATATCTGCATTAATGTTATATTAATGTTTCACCAGCTGGTCTCAGGTCAGTTTCTCCTCATGTTCACTGAGAGGCTGTCTCTGTCTGTACGTGCTTCATCATATCTACATTAATGTTATATTAATGTTTCACCAGCTGGTCTCAGGTCAGTTTCTCCTCAGGTTTCGTGTTCACGTGATAATCTTTCTGTCTTTTCCTGATTCATTATGAAACTAAATATGTACTTTATATTAATGCTGTATATATTAATGTTATATAAATTGAAGTTAATGTTTAAACAGGTGGATTCAGGTCAGTTTCTCCTCATGTTTCGTGTTCCTTGTGCTAACGTTAGTTTAATATTTCACTTATAAATGTTATTTTGAAATCATAAATGTTTCTTACATTATTGTTACATATTCACGTTAATGTTTTAACAGCTGGTCTCAGGTCAGTTTCTCCTCAGGTCTCGTGTTCCTTGTGCTAACGTTAGTTTAATATTTCACTTATAAATGTTATTTTGAAATCATAAATGTTTCTTACATTATTGTTATATATTCACGTTAATGTTTCACCAGCTGGACTCAGGTCAGTTTCTCCTCAGGTTCACTGAGAGGCTGTCTCTGTCTGTACGTGCTTCATCATATCTACATTAATGTTATATTAATGTTTCACCAGCTGGTCTCAGGTCAGTTTCTCCTCAGGTTCACTGAGAGGCTGTCTCTGTCTGTACGTGCTTCATCATATCTACATTAATGTTATATTAATGTTTCACCAGCTGGTCTCAGGTCAGTTTCTCCTCAGGTTCACTGAGAGGCTGTCTCTGTCTGTACGTGCTTCATCATATCTACATTAATGTTATATTAATGTTTCACCAGCTGGTCTCAGGTCAGTTTCTCCTCATGTTCACTGAGAGGCTGTCTCTGTCTGTACGTGCTTCATCATATCTACATTAATGTTATATGAATGTTTCACCAGCTGGTCTCAGGTCAGTTTCTCCTCATGTTTCTCACCTTTCGTGTTCACATACATTCAATGGTTCACTGTGGTGATGCATAATGTTTTATGTATTAATATTTTAACAGGTGGACTCAGGTCTGTTTCTCCTCATGTTTCGTGTTCCTTGTGATTGTTCTGCTGGTTTATGACTAATTTCATATATTAATCTCATGTTTCTCATTTTTCGTGTTCATTGCGATGATGCTTTTGCCTGTTTCTGATTCATGATAGATATTTATCATTGACTTATACATTAATGTTAAAGCAGATATTTTAGTATCTGATTAATTATCTTTGAATTCATATTCTATGAATACACGTTTTAAATATGAATGTTAAATAAATGTGTGTTCTAAATATTCCAGTTTCCTTATTACTGCTGTATATGTCAATGTGATATAAACTAATGTTATATCCTTTATTTACATGTTAACAGGTTGGTGAGCTCTGTTGTTGTTACTGTTGTTGTTGTTGACCTGAGGTCACAGCGTGTTGTTTGTTGGGGTCTCCTCATGACGTCAGCAGGGTTTAACGTGACCTCGTCCCTGACGCTGGTCGGTTTCTCCTCGCTGTCTGGCCAAAGCTCGCTCTTATTCTTCGTGTTTTTGTTGCTGTACCTCTTCGTGTTGTTCAGTGACTCTCTGGTGATTTATATCATCTGTTCGCAGAGAGCTCTTCACCGGCCCATGTTTGCCTTCGTGGCATCATCTCTGCTGAACTCTCTCACAGCCGGCACACTGATTTATCCTAAACTTCTGTCAGATCTGTTGCTGTCCGGCTCCGGCTTGGTGCAGGTGTCCCGGACTTTTTGTCTGTGCCAGGGTTTCTTTGTTAACTCTCTTGGTGGAGCTAGCTTCATGCTGTTGTCGGCCATGGCCTTTGACCGCTACCTGTCCATCTGCCACCCGATGCACTACGCTGTGCTGCTAACTCCTGCCAAGGTGGTGCTGATGCTGCTTCTCTGCTGGATGCTGCCTGTTATTCTAGTGGTAGTCTCAATGCTGCTGATTAGCCGCTTACTGCTCTGCAGCGCACAGCTCGACAGGGCCTACTGCGACATCTACAGCCTTGTGAGCCTGAGCTGCGGTGGTGCTGAAGAGCAGCTGACTGGACTATACATTCTGCTGATCACAGCAACTAACGTCTTCCTGCCTGCCGCCTTCATTCTCTTCTCCTACGCTAGGATCATCTTCATCTGCCTGCGGCGCTCACGTAGCTTCAGCAGCAAAGCTCTACAAACCTGTCTTCCTCACCTGCTCGTCTTCTTTAACTTTTCCATCAGCGTCTGCGTAGACCTGCTGCTCCGCCGCCTGCAGAGCAACAGAAAATCTGACTCCACCATCATCCCCTCCATTTTGATCCTGATAACACCCACTGTACTGAACCCCGTGGTGTACGGACTGAAGTTAAAGGAGGTGTTCACGCATGTGAAGAGGCTGCTGAGCTGCCGCAGAGACAGCTGATCAGGTTATAGTATAAAATAATCAACAATAAAAAACATTCCTAATGATGCGAATAAAAGTGTTATATTGACCACAATTTGGTCTGATCTGAGGCCTTTAGCTGGGACTGGGGTTGTTCACCACTCCTATTACTCGCAATCATTTTTGTGTATGTGTTCCGTTTTAGTGCTTTTATCATTTATCTGTTTTATTTCAAAAAAACTTTTAAAAAACTCGAAGCACTTATTGAGTTAATTAAGGCCCTGTAACTGATTCACCACTTCCCTTGTATGATGCTTGAAGTGCAAATATCTGCACTTTCCTTATTGTTCGGAGTTTGATTCTTTATGGTTTTGCACTTATTGTACCTCGCTTTGGATAAAAGCATCAGCTAAATGGTACTGTATGTAATGTAATGTAATTTGTCGAATAAATAATTGTAACTCTCTTTTCAAGGTGTTGGTGTTTGGTATTTTTAATGTTGGTGTGTGTGGGTTTGTTGGTATTATCTTAATGTTTATCTTATCTTAAATTCAGAGATGGCAAAAGTACACACATCTTTTACTCAAGTAGACAGATACTCTTGTTTAAAAATACTCTGGTGAAAGTAGAAGTACTGACTAAACTTCTTTCCTCAAGTAAAAGTAAAGAGGGCTTTGAAATGTACTTCAGTAAAAAGTACCCAGAACTAGCAGCTGTTTTAACCTGTTAAGCCCCAAAGGCCCCTTCGGCGGGTCTTTTTTTTTTTTCCCGACACTGTGTCTCAGGGCATCTTAATATTTAAGAACCTATTAATGTGTTATACCAGATTAACGGGAAGAATCTCAGCTAACTGACGATACAAACCATTTTTACCAAAACAAAACACGGGTCTCATAAGAAGCATCTAAATGACCCCTGAGCGAAAAATGCAAACGCACTTTGGCACAGAATTCAAGATAAAGATACCCTTATTACTTATCGTAGCTGCACATACAATATATCCGATTAAAGCTGAGGTTCCACAGATTATATAGGTATATATATCATCACTGAGTGATCCGAACTAGGGAGCTTTTACGGGAGATCGTCTCAAAGTAGCTGTCAATCTGATCAAAAGACGTGTTCAATGGCATTAAAACGAAAAAAAACGCAGCTGAATCGGTTAATCCATAGGTTGATAATGTGTCTGTCGCTTTGAAAAAATTATTTATAATCCATAATTGCATTTTTATGTAAAAATTGGAGAGTAAAAGTTAGCTGCTGATGTTAGCCACCAGAGTTATCGCAGCTTCCGGTTTTGGCTATTCGTCACTCTCACTCCTTATTTGGTAATGTGTATGTGGGAGTTCCCCTCGATTCCATTGGCTCTGACGGTTAGAAAGAGATGTCAATCATCAAAATCGAGCAAGATATGGAAAATCCACCCAAATAAACACAGAAGTTTTTTTGTTTTTTTTCGTTTTCATTGGTCCCTCTTCTTTAGAGAAGACCAGATGGATACACGGACCGTGTTCAAATCAATAGGCACGCAAGGACTAAATAATAATGATCACTCCACCAAACACACATTCAAACTAAAGGAACCAGCCTGTTTGGAAAATGTGAGAAGTAGAAAGTACGGGTATTTGTGTTCAACATGTAAGAAGTAGAAAGTACGGGTATTTGTGTTCAAAATGTAAGAAGTAGAAAGTACAGGTATTTGGGTTCAAAATGTAAGAAGTAGAAAGTTCAGGTATTTGGGTTCAACATGTAAGAAGTAGAAAGTACAGGTATTTGAGTTCAACATGTAAGAAGTAGAAAGTTCAGGTATTTGGGTTCAACATGTAAGAAGTAGAAAGTACAGGTATTTGTGTTCAACATGTAAGAAGTAGAAAGTACAGGTATTTGGGTTCAACATGTGAGAAGTAGAAAGTACAGGTATTTGGGTTCAAAATGTAAGAAGTAGAAAGTACAGGTATTTGTGTTCAACATGTAAGAAGTAGAAAGTACAGGTATTTGTGTTCAAAATGTAAAAAGTAGAAAGTACAGGTAATTTTGTTCAAAATTTAAGAAGTAGAAAGTACAGGTATTTGTGTTAAACATGTAAGAAGTAGAAAGTACAGGTATTTGTGTTAAACATGTAAGAAGTAGAAAGTACAGGTATTTGGGTTCAAAATGTAAGAAGTAGAAAGTACAGGTATTTGTGTTCAACATGTGAGAAGTAGAAAGTACAGGTATTTGAGTTCAACATGTAAGAAGTAGAAAGTACAGGTATTTGAGTTCAACATGTGAGAAGTAGAAAGTACAGGTATTTGAGTTCAACATGTAAGAAGTAGAAAGTACAGGTATTTGTGTTCAAAATATAAGAAGTAGAAAGTACAGGTATTTGGGTTCAAAATGTAAGAAGTAGAAAGTACTGGTATTTGTGTTCAACATGTAAGAAGTAGAAAGTACTGGTATTTGGGTTCAAAATGTAAGAAGTAGAAAGTACTGGTATTTGTGTTCAACATGTAAGAAGTAGAAAGTACTGGTATTTGTGTTCAACATGTAAGAAGTAGAAAGTACTGGTAATTGGGTTCATCAACATCACCTGTTGAAAATGGCGTCAGCAGGTGAGGCAGGTGTAGTCACGGCTCTCTTGATATATTTATTACTTTCGAATTTCTTAAGACCCGTTGACATCAACCCGCTACAATTATGCAAACAATGCTGATCTGCTGCACCAGCAAACTAACCAAAATCATGGAAACTTTGGACATGGGAAGCACACTCTAGCAGTGTCTCTCATTCTCCCGTCTCTGTCCAAACAACTGAAAAAAAGTACAAAGCCACCAACTCGACTTCAACAAAGCAACGCACTGTTCATCACAATCTGTCTGCTGCTATTTGGAGATTTTCATCCGTGTCCTGGTCCAAACCACGCTGAAGCCAACATCACCGCGGTCGGCACACTCAATACAACTTTCCCACGGAGTGATGTTTGGCTTACCCCGGGTGTCGGGAGAGCAGCGGAGGTCAAGGCGGCTGGCTGTGGGCTGAGCGGAGCGGCGCTGTTCGGGGTTGACCGACAACGATGGACCACCGTGAGGGGCAAGGGGGACGCTGCTGTACCACCGCATGACACTCAAAACAACATTTTCTCTGGCTGTAATAATCCACGTGCATTTGGAAACATTAACACTCCAAATGTAAACAGGAAGCAGGTAAACCCGGCAATCAGAAAGAACCAGAACCGGAATTTCTTTCAGACCGTCAATAACTCAAGAACAGTCTGAGATCCCAAAGCTAAGCCATCAGGCCTTTTAGGGGGACATCTGAACATAAGAAGCATCAAATCTAAAACTGAGCAAGTCCATCATCTTTTAATGGACTCCAATTTAGACTTTTTGTGTTTATCCGAGACCTGGCTTCATGAGTCCGCCCCCACAGCAGCCTTTCACGTACCGGGTTTTAACATTTACGGGAGAGATAGACGCGGCTCAAAAGGAGGCGGGGTTATGATTTATGTCAAGGACAGTATTCCCTGCAATGAAATACAGTGGTCAAATTGTAAAGGATTGGAAACTATCGGTGGTAATAAAACTCTGTCACCACAAATGTCATTTGTTCTTATTGTAATTTATAGGCCTCCATCTTCAAATAATATTTTTTATGAACATTTTAAGAAGTTATGAAGAGAATGTAATTTCAACAAAGAAGTTATTATAATGGGTGATTTTAACATTAACTGGGAGGATAAATCGGCCAGAAAGGATTGTTACGTTTCCTATTGGGCTAGGGGTACCAAAGGGAACAACACGACCAGAGTAGAATTGGTAACAATTATAAGTGGCTTTATTACAGCAGGTGGCTACAAAAGGACAAGCAAGCAGCGGGAAACAACAACGGCCACCAGCTGATGCAACACAGGAGAGAACTTCAAAAGGAAGTTTATAAGGAAACAAACCCTCACGTTACACGTGGTACAAAATAGGAATGAGGAAAGCTGCACACACACAGCTGTAGCTGGTCTACAGGTGCTAATCACCTGGGTCTAAGCTAATACGTTTTGTAGTGGCAATTTCTTTATTGTTACTTTATATGGTAAAACCAAATGATTATATTATGCTTAGAAATTGTATTGGAGCAACTCGACCTGTTGTACCACAACGTAGCATCCCGCCAAGGTCGTACCTGGAGGATGCGGCCCTCCCTAAGGGAGCATTGTAAGATAACAGTTTTCTAAAGAAAGTCTTATCTTTATTACTTCCTGCACAGCAACAGTCCTCTATAAAACACACACACACACATTATACCCTGTGTGCACTCCTGCAGACTACTCTATACTCTGTGAGACATGTACCTTCGAGGCGCCTCGAATAAAGATCCAGAAAGACAACGCTGCCTGCTTTCACCAGTTTATTATTGATTACTCTCATTGTACATCTTTACAGTATTGACGAGTTTAAAATATCCACAACAAATTGGTGTCAGAAGAGTGGGATCTCTGAAAGCTCCATCGGGGACACCCAGGGACGCTGGTGGTTGGCCGCCGGGATCCTCGGATTCTCCTCTACCTCGACAGGAAGTGTTACGGGACGAGAGGACCAGCGCCTGAGTGAAACTGATTGACTTCACGAGATCCAACGAACTCAATTCCTCTAAAATATCTGGTGAGATGTACAAATTCTAATTGTTTAAAAGTTAAAGTTAAATATCCTCCATGACATTTATTAAGCTGGTTGCTCAAAAGTAGGATATTTGGTATATCCGTCGTAAAAGGTTTTACGATCAGTTTTTGTGTGATTTGTACTGGGGAACAAATATCACATCACCAACGGGTGAAAAATTGTGTTTTGGTAACACGGGGTGTTTTGGTAACACTTAAAGACTTTCTCCATGGGGACAAAGCAAAGTAAGGGGGCAGAGCCTCCTGAGGGCCCAATTGTAGATGTCATGCGAGCAAAATATGGTGAAAGCAGTCTGTCTAAATTAAATATATGGACGGAAATGTTCGGATTACCAAAGGGAGGATCTTTGAGTAAATTAAAAATCAAAGACCTAAAGGACAAATTACAAGAGTGTGAAGATGGAATGAGAAAGAAGAGTACAATTAAAGTAAAAGAGTTAGAAAAGATAGAAAGTCACAGAAAGTGATTAAAATACTGGGAGGGTGAAGCAGAATGCGTGAAAGGAGGCAGTTGGCCTCGGCAATAAAGAAAATAAAGGTAGATGATGAAAGTGAAGGAAAAAGGGAAAATAAATGTTGTCCGAAATAACACAATCCATTCCACCAGACATCCACTTCTCTGTATCCGTCTCTTACAGGTACGAGGGACCCTCTCCTCGACCACGGATTTCCGTTCCACCCTCAGGTCCATCCACCTCCCCTGGCGTATCGAGACCCAAACCATCTGGACGCCGGTGCCGTGGGTGGGGATCCAGCAGAGGCAGAAAAACGACAAACGCCGCGACCGAAAAAACAAGGCCCAACTTACCATGGTCCAAGCCGTTACAACCGCCTGGTCACACCAACCCCAAGGAGACGGCTGTGGCAGGGGGGGCCAAAGAGGCAGGGGAGGTGTCCGAGGCCATGGAGGTTTCAGAGGAAAAGGCAGAGGACGAGGAGGCAACCACACTGGCAATAATGGTGCTTGTTTCCACTGCGGTGAAATGGGTCACTTTATCGCTGAATGTCCGAAGAACACCCAAAAGAAAGACACTCAATCTGCTCAAAACAATGACAATTCTTCAAACTGACATCGTCCGCGGGAGGAGGTGGAGGAAGAGGAGGGAATTCGGTCGAGTGAGACGGGACCTCTGCCTGCAGCATCAAAACAGGGAAGTGCCACAAACACACACATCGTGCAAGCTATTGATACATTAGAAAAATTAGAAAACATGCATGTGGTTAAAGAGGGTACATATTTGAAATATGACACTGAAACAGCATTTAAGAAATTTCCCACACTAACTCTGGCTATCATGGGTGTTGATGTTACATTTTTGGTTGATTCTGGGGCTACACATTCTGTAGTAAAACTGGCAGATTTGCCAAATTGTAAATTTAGTGGTAGAGTTATCCACTCAATAGGAGCTGCTGGTGTGACTGTAAAGGAGAAGTTTTCTGTACCAATTCAGTGTAGAGATAACGGTGATGTCAGCCATCCATTTCCCACATCAGTAAAACACAGTTTTCTTCTGTCATCTGTCTGCCCTATACATTTATTGGGCAGAGATCTGATCCTCCGGTTTGGCCTTGATCTCATTTCTACAAATGAGGGTCTAAAAGTCAGAAGACCATCTCCTATGATGGTCCAAAAGCTCTCATTGGACGAAGAATTGTTGTATGTGTATCAATGGCTGGCAACATTTCCTGATTCTCAGAAACTGTTGCGTTTGGCCCGTCAGCGTGTCTCCTCACTGGCTGTGTTTATGGAAGCTCTTCATTTGCATTGCACTGCTAGTGTTTCTGATGATAAATGCAAATACTATGATGAACAGTGTGGCAGCGGGGTGTGGTTTGGGCGCTAGCTGCTGGAGTGAAGGGAGTGGCTCGGCCGGAGGCCAGACAACTGATCGGAATCAGGTAATCAGTGCGGGAAGAAAAGCATGTCGTAACCTGGTTCTGTTCTGTTATGCAGTAGGCGGGATCCTGGAAGGTTGCCAAAGGACCTGTGAAGTTTCCCACCCGGGCAACGTTTGAGACCCGCGCATATTATTGTTTGGAGATAATAAACGCCTGTGGTCAACCAACCTGCTCTTTCCGTCCCTGTTTGAACCCTGTGTGAGCGGAGAGGCTCGCAGTGGCACCTAAACAGGGACCTGATGTCGGAAGGAGAAACCCCGCTGGGTCAGGCCCTCCAATGTCTCGCTCACATGCAGGAGACCACCACAGCACTACAGCGACAGCAGAGCGAGGCTCTGCTCGGGATCGCCTCGAGCCAGCGCGAGGACCGGGCTCTCCTACGGGAGCTGCTGCAGCGTCCGGCCGCTCGGGAGGCCGATCCCGCTACCAACCCGGCCCGACCGCCTTCAATTGCCCTCCAGAAATTGACGGCAGAGGATGATCCGGAGGCATACCTGGACATCTTTGAGGGCACAGCGGCGGCGTGCGGGTGGCCGGAGGAGGAGTGGGCAGCGCGGCTATTGCCTCTGCTATCTGGGAGTGCGCAGCTAGCCGCCCACAGCCTGCCAGCAGCCTCTCGGCATGTGTACCGGCATCTGAGAAAGGCCATCCTGGACCGGCTTGGCAGCACGCCAGAGGGACATCGCCGCCGGTTCCGGGCCCTCCCCTTCGAGGACGCTGACCGGCCCTTCTCCTACGCGCAGCGGCTCCTGGATGCAGCGAGCCGCTGGCTCCAGCCGGGGGTGCGCTCCGCTGAGGAAGTCGTCGAGCAGGTGGCGCTGGAGCAGTTAATCGCCGGCCTGCCATCTTCGACGGCGAATTGGGTCCAGTGCCATCGCCCCGCCAACCTGGAAGCAGCCGTCGTCCTTGCGGAGGACCACCTCTCGCTTCCCCGGCGGAGCATGAAAGAGGAGCCCCGACCACCAGCCGTCTCAGCGGGCAGACCCGTCCCAGCCCCGAGGAGGAGGTTTCCTGGAGCAGCTGCGCTTCCCTCCCCACCATCACACGGCCCCAACCCTATTTAGGGGCAATGGATGTCCACTTGCGGGAGACGACAGACAGTGGTGCGGTTAGCCAAAGTGACAATGGATGTCCACTTGCGGGAGACGACAGACAGTGGTGCGGTTAGCCAAAGTGACAGACCTAATGTTAGACCAATTTACAGGCAATGGACGTCCACTCTCGGGAGAGAGACCTCCAGCATGTGTCCCTGACATGGAGACTCTGTTTATTTCACTCATCCAGGACAGAGACCGGGGAAATCTCCTCTCTGTGGCCCCTCCAAGACTCCCAAAGGACGGACCACAGACCTCCAGCATGTGTCCCTGACATGGGCACCTCCATAACCTTGCACACCGTGAGTCCCCGGACTCCCGGACTTAAGCACTCCCCCACGGACTAAACCCAGATGTTCACACCCTACAGAACTCCATGCCCCTGGTTAACCTAAAGGGGGTGGATTTTGCGGTGCTTTACCGTCCGCACATCGGTATCCATATTCGGCCTTATTCACGGCACCACCACCCCTTCTGTGGAGGATATTCTCATGCTCCTGGTAACCCTTTAAATAGTCTGATACTGTCAGGGCTCATCACCGCACTTTACAAGCCATAAATAATGTTTAAATGGTCGGGGAAAGTGTTTTTAAACGTCTGGAAGAGAGTTGTAGCCTGTCATTTTGCAGGATATCATTTAACATGTAACCTCTCCTGGAAATGCACAGAATATGTCCATTTCCAGGAGAGATTCCATGTTAAATTATATCCTGCAAAATGACAGGCTATAAGCCAGGAACAAGTGTTTGAAAGGCGGGGAAAAGTTGTTTAAAATAGTCGGAAAAGTGTTTTTAAACGTCTGGAAGAGAGTTGTTGCCTGTCATTTTGCAGGATATAATTTAACATGGAACCTCTCCTGGAAATGCACAGAGTATGTCCATTTCCAGGAGAGGTTACATGTTAAATGATATCCTGCAAAATGACAGGCACTGTATTTGCCCCTGGGAACCTTCAAGGTTATACTAATGTTTTTTATTTTTTTTTTATTTAATTATCACACCACTTTTACAAAAACAGTATACAAAATAAACATAATAACAACATGATTAACAGGGGCCTGGGGGCCATATTAGCCGTCTAACTTGTACAGTGCACCGGGGAAAAAAGGTTGAGTCCACGGCCCCTTTCCCCTCATCAGGAGTACCAATCGGTCCTGAAGAAGAGGTATCGCTGCTCTCCGCCCCTGAATCCTCTTCGGAGGTAGCTGACGGTGGTAGACCTCCTTCTGATGATGATGCTGCTGCAGCTACTGCCGCCGCCCTGAACATGGAGCGGATCTTCCATGCCTCCTTTATTCCAGGCGTATTCGCGTAGAACCGGTCTGCAGTGCTTACGTCGTGGCACATAAACCTAGCCAGAATCGACCTGCTTTCTGGATCTTGGTGATGCTTGATATTGTCAGCCAGGGCAGTGCGCAAGATGGTGAAGGTGACGGCTGTTTCTAGCCCAGCATCAGCCCAAGCCCTCTTCAAGTGAGCGTTCAGGTTCTTGGAAGCCTGCTTCCCCGATGTGAAAAGGAAGAATTCATTCTGAGGACCCGACAAGCCCTCTTTTATCCCCATCCACCGCATGACCCAGCTAAACTCCTTTATTGTAAGCACCAGCTGTGCTTCACCAAATGTCTTGGCAGTCTTATGATCCTGCACGTGGATGATGTAGCCCTCAGCAGTGCCCCTTCTGTCCGCCTCAAAGACCTCCGTGTTGGTCATGTTTGCATACACACCCGGACGGTGGCCATACAGGAGGCTCCAATGGAGGGTTAGATAGCCATATAGCAGGTACTGGGTGATTGAGGTCGGATTGCTAGCCATCAGGTCAAGGAGATCAGGGATGCGCTTCTCAGCGGCCGCCATGGCGGCGAGAAGCTCCGCCTGGCTCGGCAGACGATCCAGCTTGTCCCTCTTCACCTTAAACTGGTGGAGAGTGACAGACTTTTTCAAATCGTTAATGTTGGCTTTCACCTCTCTGATGATGTTGGTCATATCAGACTGGGTGAGCCTGCACCCCCGGAGCTTTGATGCAGACAAGTACCTCAGGAAATGGTTCACAGTCTTCAGGAACAACAGCGATGTTGTGACTGTCCGGCCCGACTCTGAAATATACTTGCTCCAGCCACGGACCCTCTTTGTGTCTTTTAGAAACAGCCGGTCTGACAGCCGGTCAAAACCATGGGCCATGAATACTATGAAGTTCTTTATCCGGCTGACATTGGACATACAATTCTCTTTCCGTTTTACTGTCGGTGCAAGACCCTCACAATGACCTCTGTATGTCTGAATGTACGTCTCCATGCTTTTAGGCAACGTGATTTCACGCATGGTATTCCGCAGTCCCTTCCCAGTGCACCATTGATTTTGGGAAGAGGGCGAGTCCTTAGCCAGATTAGCTTTCAGCTTATTGGACACAGACGCACGGGTCTTCTGGCATACAGGGGTCTCACTACAGGAGGCTTCTACGGACCGCATGACAGTCTTCATCGGGGTCTTGCTTCCGGAGGCTTCTGGGGACCGCATCACAGACTTGAGAGGGATCTCACTCGCAGAGGCTTCTATGGACCGCATGACAGTCTTCACTGGGGTCTCACTACCGGAGGCTTCTGGGGACCACATGACAGTCTTCACTGGGGTCTTGCTTCCGGAGGATTCTGGGGACCGCATCACAGACTTGAGAGGGGTCTCTCTACCGGAGGCTTTGTCGGACCGCATGACAGTCTTCACCGGGGTCTTGCTTCCGGAGGCTTCTGGGGACCGCATCACAGACTTGAGAGGGGTCTCACTACCGGAGGCTTTGTCGGACCGCATGACAGTCTTCACCGGGGTCTTGCTTCCGGAGGCTTCTGGGGACCGCATGACAGTCTTCACCGGGGTCTTGCTTCCGGAGGCTTCTGGGGACCGCATGACAGTCTTCACCGGGGTCTCACTACCGGAGGCTTTGTCGGACCGCATGACAGTCTTCACCGGGGTCTTGCTTCCGGAGGCTTCTGGGGACCGCATCACAGACTTGAGGGGGGTCTCACTCGCAGAGGCTTCTATGGACCGCATGACAGTCTTCACCGGGGTCTTGAGAGGGGTATTGCTGCCGGAGGCTACTGAGTTCATGTCGGGGGTACTTGGGATTGCTACGCCCTTAAATCGTATACATTCTTCGTCTTCCTCAAGCAGAGCAGCAGTGGCATTCTGCTTCCTGGGTTTTAGACCCTGTTTTAGCCTGGAGCGCAGGGTCTTCACCTCATCAATGAGGGCATCCTTCTGAGACCTCAATGCCACATTGTCCAGCCTCACCTGCATGCAGTCCTCTTCGTCACACTCGGTATGTGGGGAGAAGGGTGGAGGGTGCACCGGGTATTCCTCCTCATTGTCTATATCCAATGATGTAGCCATTCCAATGATGGGATTAGTCTCTCGGAGGTCATGGAGCAACTGCAGGGCCACACTATGCTTCAGCCTTGCCATGACCTGATGTGCCTCATCTCGGGAGAACTCAGGGTGGTCACGAGTTACATGACGGTGTAGTTTCCTCCCAGCATACGAACACCCTGTGATGGGACAGGGTTTGGTCCGAACATTTATTCTACCACTGGCCATTTTAAGAATGATGCCTCTTTCATCCAGGTTCCGCACTGCATGTTTGTGCTTAAGGTGCTTATTCAAAGCCAGATAGCGGAGGCTGCACACCGGGCATTCGGTCAACATCCTTCCAAAAACACACACAATGAATTCTATTTAAATGGTTTTCTGTTTCTCCGTTTATATGCGTTAGCCAACTGCTGATTGCAACCATGGGTCCGATGCTTCAATGCAGGGAACACGGACCAAGGGGAGGACTTGGGTTACCACCTGGTTAAAATGGTCCCACCTCCGCACCAACGTGACTGGCGATGGGTCCGATACATTGATTGTTTTTTGTTTCATGGTTCTGCCACGAGCTCACAAGACAGTTTTGGGTACAAAACGTGGGGGTAACAGTACCTCCGGGCGCTCCGTCCCGCTCCGGCTTTCGCCGCAGCGGGGGGAGGAGGCATTGAACCATTCGCACCTGCCCACGGAGGAGGCAGGGGAGTCAGGTACCCGGAGGCGCACGGTGGACGGCCAGGGCGAGACCGCCACACCGCACTGGAGTCAGAGTTCCGAGTTTTTCGAGCCAGGTCCCGGTGAAACGCAGTACGGAGCACCCGGCAGGAACCTCCAGCAGACCCCCCCGCGCGGTTCCCTCGTCCCTCGGAAGAGGCGGAGAGGTGGGTGTTTTTCATCTGCTGGCGGACTGCCGGGGAGAACGTGCTGCTCGGGAGCCAGGCTCAGAGTTAGTGGCAGTGAGAGCCCGTGCACCTGCCTTTTACAGCAGGCACGCGCTGGTATCGGGGTGGGGAGAGAAGGTAGATGCAGAGGCTGCAGAAACAGCCAGAGCCTTTCCCCTCTAACACACCCCTCATTTGGTTCATGAGCACTGGGCAGAGTCCCCTGTCAACTCTCCTTATATTCCTCCGGAGACCAGTTGGGAAATGGCAGCATCCCACTTCGCCTGGTAGACCATATCGTTAAATGAGCTCAGTAATGTACTGCACAACATCACATGGGTAAAATGAGCTATATCATGCACTGCAAAATCACATTTGGTTTATTTCCAAAAAGCCTGGAAAAAACACATATCCATCATGTCCTGTAAAATATAATTCTTTGTTTATGTCCGCTCCAGGATTACCCGTAGTTTGGATGAACCGACCGCCAAGCACTGGAAGCTGGACCCGGGGAGGAGGCCCTCCGATGGCGGGTCAAATTTGATGATACCGCAGCTGGCTGGACACTAGCCGTAGAAGAACACCTGGGCGGGACCAGGCATGTCCCTCTTTGCAGACAAGCATATGCGCTCCCAGGAGCAGAGTCAAACCCGCAGTTTGGAGGAACCGACCGCCAAGCACCGGAAGCTGGACCCGGGGAGGAGGCCCTCCGATGGCGGCTCAAATTTGATGATACCGCAGCTGGCTGGACACTAGCCGTAGAAGAACACCTGGGCGGGACCAGGCATGTCCCTCTTTGCAGACAAGCATATGCGCTCCCATGAGCAGAGTCAAACCCGCAGTTTGGATGAACCGACCGCCAAGCACCGGAAGCTGGACCCGGGGAGGAGGCCCTCCGATGGCGGGTCAAATTTGATGATACCACAGCTGGCTGGACACTAGCCGTAGAAGAACACCTGGGCGGGACCAGGCATGTCCCTCTTTGCAGACAAGCATATGCGCTCCCAGGAGCAGAGTCAAACCCGCAGTTTGGATGAACCGACCGCCAAGCACCGGAAGCTGGACCCGGGGAGGAGGCCCTCCGATGGCGGGTCAAATTTGATGATACCACAGCTGGCTGGACACTAGCCGTAGAAGAACACCTGGGCGGGACCAGGCATGTCCCTCTTTGCAGACAAGCATATGCGCTCCCAGGAGCAGAGTCAAACCCGCAGTTTGGAAGAACCGACCGCCAGAGCACCGGCACGAAGCCGGGCCGGCGGAGGCCTTCCGATGGCGGGTCACGTTTGCCATTCGATCAATGTCTTTGCAGACAAGCATATATGTGGTTGTTACGCAGGATCAAACAGGTAGTTTGATGAAGTAGGGTCCTGTGCCCGGAGCAAGGCCAATTGCTGAATGCCGCAGCCGACTAAGGCCGCTATGCCACAGTGGAGGATGAGAGAAACAGGTGTTTGTCTTGCATTCCGCGGCAAAGTGGGGAGGTGGAACTTCCACCCCTATTTAGGGGCAATGGATGTCCACTTGCGGGAGACGACAGACAGTGGTGCGGTTAGCCAAAGTGACAATGGATGTCCACTTGCGGGAGACGACAGACAGTGGTGCGGTTAGCCAAAGTGACAGACCTAATGTTAGACCAATTTACAGGCAATGGACGTCCACTCTCGGGAGAGAGACCTCCAGCATGTGTCCCTGACATGGAGACTCTGTTTATTTCACTCATCCAGGACAGAGACCGGGGAAATCTCCTCTCTGTGGCCCCTCCAAGACCCCCAAAGGACGGACCACAGACCTCCAGCATGTGTCCCTGACATGGGCACCTCCATAACCTTGCACACCGTGAGTCCCCGGACTCCCGGACTTAAGCACTCCCCCACGGACTAAACCCAGATGTTCACACCCTACAGAACTCCATGCCCCTGGTTAACCTAAAGGGGGTGGATTTTGCGGTGCTTTACCGTCCGCACATCGGTATCCATATTCGGCCTTATTCACGGCACCACCACCCCTTCTGTGGAGGATATTCTCATGCTCCTGGTAACCCTTTAAATAGTCTGATACTGTCAGGGCTCATCACCGCACTTTACAAGCCATAAATAATGTTTAAATGGTCGGGGAAAGTGTTTTTAAACGTCTGGAAGAGAGTTGTAGCCTGTCATTTTGCAGGATATCATTTAACATGTAACCTCTCCTGGAAATGCACAGAATATGTCCATTTCCAGGAGAGATTCCATGTTAAATTATATCCTGCAAAATGACAGGCTATAAGCCAGGAACAAGTGTTTGAAAGGCGGGGAAAAGTTGTTTAAAATAGTCGGAAAAGTGTTTTTAAACGTCTGGAAGAGAGTTGTTGCCTGTCATTTTGCAGGATATAATTTAACATGGAACCTCTCCTGGAAATGCGCAGAGTATGTCCATTTCCAGGAGAGGTTCCATGTTAAATTATATCCTGCAAAATGACAGGCTATAAGCCAGGAACAAGTGTTTGAAAGGCGGGGAAAAGTTGTTTAAAATAGTCTGATACCTCCAGGGCGCATCACCGCATTTTACAAGCCAGGGAAGGTGTCGGAATCCTGGGTAAACATTGTTTAAATAGTCTGACACCTGGCACTGTATTTGCCCCTGGGAGAGGTTCCATGTTAAATTATATCCTGCAAAATGACAGGCTATAAGCCAGGAAAAAGTGTTTGAAAGGCGGGGAAAAGTTGTTTAAAATAGTCTGATACCTCCAGGGCGCATCACCGCATTTTACAAGCCAGGGAAGGTGTCGGAATCCTGGGTAAACATTGTTTAAATAGTCTGACACCTGGCACTGTATTTGCCCCTGGGAAACTTCAAGGTTATATTCATGTTTTATTATTTATTTAATAATCACATGATTTTTACAAAAACAGTATACACAGTATACATATATACAATAATAATAATAATAATAATATAACAATATACATAATAAAAACATGAAAAGTGGTGAAAATGAGAAAATGTATCCGAAAATAGTGCCTCCTAATGCGGGCATGTGGACAGTAGCCACAGACTCACAGGCACACACACATGCAGAGATCCAGGGGGCGGAGCACATGGCTTTTTTTACCCAGAAATAAGTCTATGAGAGGCGGGGAGACTCAGAGGACAGGCTGCGTCACCTCACTTTGTAACCCAGGAAAAGAGCAGGAATTCTGGCTGCGTGAGTGTTAAAAGTGCATTCATCTGTGTTAATCCGACAGCCGCAGAGGTGCTGACGCAAAGCAGGCGGAACAAATTGATTATTTGAACCAGGAATAAATGTTTGCAAGGCGGGGAAAGTGTTCCTGCAGCCCCTCCATAACGGTAATAATGATTAGAAATGATTTCCAGGGCAGAAAGCGTTTTTTAAATGTGGAAAAAAATATGTTAAACTGTTTAAAAAGCACAAAGTGATTTGAGTGCAGTTCTCATGTGTCCCCACAGGAGGGCGCGTCGTCCCAGGGAGCACAGTGCATGGTGACAAGGTACGATTTATACCCTAAAATAGCATGCTAAGCGTGGGTGGATTAGTTTCAAAGCATGCACACTCTGCTCGTGTCAGACTTCCATCAAATAGACCGGGGAAAACACCTCTCATTAGCCCCTCAAAGACCACCAAAGGACGGACTAAGCAGCTCCAGCACGGCTCCCTCACATGGAGCTCAGGTTATTTCATACCTCCAGGAGAGGGACCGGGAAAACCACCTCTCTGTAGCCCCTGACAGAGCCCCAAAGGACGGACTAAGGACCTCCGGCAACAGTGGCACTTCCATAACCTCGTGCACCGTGAGACCCCGGGCCCCCGGACTTAAGCACTCCCCCACGGACTAAACCCAGATGTTCACACCCTGCAGAATCTCATGCCCCTGGTCACCTTTAAGGGGGGGTGGATTTTGCGGTGCTTTACCGTCCGAACACAAGCATCAATATTCGTCCTCCTTCACAGCAGCAGCAGCAGCAGCAGCAGCAGCAGCAGCAGCAGCAGCAGCAGCACCTGCCCTGCTGGAGGTTCACACTTTAACTTATTTGTATTCGTTTTTTTTTGTTCCCCTCCTCTGCCTTACACATCCTCCCACGCTCGAGCACTCCTCACTCGGACTAAACCCCTCCATGCACACCGCCAGAACCAGAACCTCACGCCCCTGGTGACCTTAAAGGTGTTTGTCTTTGTTTGTTTTTGTATTCCACATAGACAGGCAGGTGTTCAGCGCCACGGACAGAGCGGGCCCGCTGCTGCTGCTGCTGCTGCTGGAAGGTGGAACACTTTGAGTCTTTTTATTTTCTCTTTTCTCCCTGCTCCTGCACACACCTTTTGTTCCCCTCCTCTGCCTTACACATCCTCCCACGCTCGAGCACTCCTCACTCGGACTAAACCCCTCCATGCACACCGCCAGAACCAGAACCTCACGACCCTGGTGACCTTAAAGGTGTTTGTCTTTGTTTGTTTTTGTACTCCACATAGACAGGCAGGTGTTCAGCACCACGCACAGAGCCTACCCGCTACCTCCAGGGCGCATCACCACATTTTACAAGCCAGGAAAGGTGCATGGATCCTGGGTAAACATTGATTAAGTGTTTTTAAATGTGTGGAACAGTGTTTTGTCACTTTCAAAACTCTCCTGTCATTGACCGGAGAATTTGGGTCGATGTTGTATTCAATCTGGCCATTAATATTCCAGTGAGACGAAGTACGTACATTGACCGGAGTGATCCCATGTTAATGTTGTCCAAATACCGGAACATTCCCTAACCTTCCTCCAGAGCCCAGTTCAAAAACTTTAAGTTTGGTAAGAACCATGCTGGGGGGTCTCCAGGCAACAAAATGTATCCGAGCCAAAGTGCACATACAGCGGATGAATTCCTCCATGAAGTTACACAGCCGTTTTTTTTCTGAGTCCTCTCAAAAACCGGGTTTCCGATTTCGTGCAGAAGGTAGCTTGTAAAACATGAACGGTTTTTTACAACGGAGGAGGGGAAGTCTGGATTCCCCTCTCCGTTGTACCTTGCAACGGGGTAGGGGAAAAGTGTTCGGCGCTTCGTCCCGAAGCGCCGAACACTTTTCCCCTTCTCCAATTTTTCAGATCCCCTCTCCCATGTAATTTTAAAAGTTCATTTTTTGATTATTTTAACATATAATTGACCGTTTTCTTTCATTTTTTTTTCATTCCACGGGTGGGGGCCTATGGCAGGCTGCCTATGAGCTCCCAAATTTGGCCCGGATCATCCGGGATTTGTGGGATAAGCTCCATAAACTGACAAAGTCATCCAAATATGTCGCTTTTATCGCCCAAAGATATATCATGCAAATACATTAAAATAGTAAAAGGTACAATTGTGCTCGGCATTAACCGGAATTTGATTTATATAGCCCCCAAAAAATAATTAAAAATCATTTTCGTGGGGAAAAGTGTTAAAACGCCTGATTAAAGCATTTGCGGGACCCCAGCGAGCTCCAGACTATGTGCATTGTGTCGGGGACCCTGGATAATGATAAAACACATCATTTAAATACAAAAAACACCATTAAAAGTCACTTTTAGGGGCAAAAAACAGCCTCTGTCCACTTCGTTAACAAAGTGATGGGGAAAAGGACAAAATCGTGATTAAAGCATTTTGCGGGACCCCAGCGAGCTCCAGACTAGTTTCATTGTGTCGGGGACCCTGGATAATGATAAAACACATCATTTAAATGCCAAAAACACCATTAAAAGTCACTTTTAGGGGCAAAAAACAGCCTCTGTCCACTTCGTTAACAAACTGATGGGGAAAAGGACCAAATCGTGATTAAAGCATTTGCGGGACCCCAGCGAGCTCCAGACTAGTTGCATTGTCTTGGGGACCCTCCACAATGATAAGACCCATCATTTAAATGCCAAAAACACCATTAAAAGTCACTTTTAGGGGCAAAAAACAGCCTCTGTCCACTTCGTTAACAAAGTGATGGGGAAAAGGACAAAATCGTGATTAAAGCATTTTGCGGGACCCCAGCGAGCTCCAGACTATGTGCATTGCGTCGGGGACCCTGGAGAAAGATAAAACACATCATTTAAATACAAAAAACACCATTAAAAGTCACTTTTAGGGGCAAAAAACAGCCTCTGTCCACTTCGTTAACAAAGTGATGGGGAAAAGGACCAAATCGTGATTAAAGCATTTTGCGGGACCCCAGCGAGCTCCAGACTATGTGCATTGCGTCGGGGACCCTGGAGAAAGATAAAACACATCATTTAAATACAAAAAACACCATTAAAAGTCACTTTTAGGGGCAAAAAACAGCCTCTGTCCACTTCGTTAACAAAGTGATGGGGAAAAGGACAAAATCGTGATTAAAGCATTTTGCGGGACCCCAGCGAGCTCCAGACTATGTGCATTACGTCGGGGACCCTGGAGAAAGATAAAACACATCATTTAAATACAAAAAACACCATTAAAAGTCACTTTTAGGGGCAAAAAACAGCCTCTGTCCACTTCGTTAACAAAGTGATGGGGAAAAGGACAAAATCGTGATTAAAGCATTTGCGGGACCCCAGCGAGCTCCAGACTAGTTTCATTGTGTCGGGGACCCTGGAGAAATATAAAACCCATCATTTAAATACAAAAAACACCATTAAAAGTCACTTTTAGGGGCAAAAAACAGCCTCTGTCCACTTCGTTAACAAACTGATAGGCAAATGGACAGAAGGGGGAACACGGCCCAGCCGCTGCTCCGCTGCTCCAGACTATGTGCATTGTGTCGGGGAGCCAGGTCAAACCCCTCCATGCACACCGCCAGAACCAGAACCTCACGACCCTGGTGACCTTAAAGGTGTTTGTCTTTGTTTGTTTTTGTACTCCACATAGACAGGCAGGTGTTCAGCACCGCGGGCCCGCTGCTGCTGCTGCTGCTGCTGGAAGGTGGAACACTTTGAGTCTTTTTATTTTCTCTTTTCTCCCTGCTCCTGCACACACCTTTTGTTCCCCTCCTCTGCCTTACACATCCTCCCACGCTCGAGCACTCCTCACTCGGACTAAACCCCTCCATGCACACCGCCAGAACCAGAACCTCACGACCCTGGTGACCTTAAAGGTGTTTGTCTTTGTTTGTTTTTGTATTCCACATAGACAGGCTGGGGTTCAGCACCACGCACAGAGCCTACCCGCTACCTCCAGGGCGCATCACCACATTTTACAAGCCAGGAAAGGTGCATGGATCCTGGGTAAACATTGATTAAGTGTTTTTAAATGTGTGGAACAGTGTTTTGTCACTTTCAAAACTCTCCTGTCATTGACCGGAGAATTTGGGTCGATTTTGTATTCAATCTGGCCATTAATATTCCAGTGAGACGAAGTACGTACATTGACCGGAGTGATCCCATGTTAATGTTGTCCAAATACCGGAACATTCCCTAACCCGGGGGAACCGTTGCCCGGAGCAAGGCCAATTGCTGAATGCCGCAGCCGACGAAGGCCGCAATGCAACAGTGGAGGGTTCAAGAAACAACAGTGTTTGCCAGGCGCACTGCGGCGGAGATGGGGAGGTTCCAGCCCGGAACATCCACCCCGCTGCGGGACCCGTGGTGGAACCCCTGAGTCAGACGGTTCGTCTTGGTCACGCTTCATATCGGTCGGCCCGGGAGGGAAGAGACACGCGGGGTTGCCCCCAAGCAGCACACCCTCTCGGCCATCAGAGTCAAACCCGCAGTTCGGAGGAACCGACCACCAGAGCACCGGCACAAGGCCGGGCCGGCGGAGGCCCTCCGATGTCGGTTCACGTTTTGCCATTCGATCAGTGAGAAATCAGAAAAAAGTATGAGTTTACTTTTTGGTGATCCATAGAAAAGGGGTGAAAATGGAAAAAAAGTATCCAAAAATAGTGCCTCATAATGCAGGTAGAGTCCCATCAAACTCCCATTGCATTCCTCCAGAGACCATTTCAAATACTTAAAGTTGAGTAAGAACCATGATTGGGGGGTCTCCGGGCAACAAATGTATCCGAAGATAGTGCCTCATATGCCCGCAAGAGTCCCCTGATAACTCCCCTTGCATTTCTCAAGAGTCACAAAAGTCAGAGTTAACTTTTTGGAGATCCATAGAAAAGGGGTGAAAATGAAAAAAAGGATCCGAAAATAGTGCCTCATAATGCGGGTAGAGTCCCGTGAAAACTCTCCTTGCATTCCTCCAGAGACCAGTTCAAAAACTTAAAGTTTGGTAAGAACCATGCTGGGGGTTTCCGGGCAACAAAATGTATCCGAGCCAGAGTGCACATGTAGTGGATGAATTCCTCCATGAAGTTACACAGCCGTTTTTTTTCTGAGTCCTCTGAAAAACTGGGTTTCCGATTTCGTGCAGACACTAGTCTGAAAATGATGAATTAATTTTTTTTAACAGAATAGGGGAGGCTTGGTTTCCCCTCTCCGTTGTAATTTGGGGTGGAAAAGTGTCCGGGGCTTCGGCCCAAAGCGCCGAAGGGTTGAACATTTCGGAGCCCCTTCTCCGTTGGCACTTCAACTTCATTTTTGATTATTTTAAGATATAATTGACCGTTTTCTTTCATTTTATCTTCTTTCCACGGGTGGGGGCATATGGCAGGCCGCCTATGAGCTCCCAAATTCGGCCTGGAACCTCCAGGATTTGTGGGATAAGCTCCATAAACTCACAAAGTCACCCACAAATGTCACTTTTATAGCCCAAACATATATAATACAAATACATTTAAATAGTAAACGGTACAATTGTGCTCCGAATTACCCGGAATTAGATTTATATAGCCCCATTATCCATCCATCCGTCCATTCATCTTCTCCCGCTTATCCGTGGTCGGGTCGCGGAGGTAGCAGTTCCAGCAGAGAGAACCCAAACTTTCTTTTCCCTGGCCACATCAACCAGCTCTGACTGGGGGATTCCAAGGCGCTCCCAGGCCAGCGAAGAGATATAATCCCTCCATCTGGTTCTAGGTCTACCCCTTGGTCTCTTCCCAGCTGGACGTGCCTGGAACACCTCCCTAGGGAGGCGCCCAGGTGGCATCCTAACTAGGTGCCCGAACCACCTCAACTGGCTCCTTTCGACGCTAAGGAGGAGCGGTTCAACTCCAAGTCCCTCCCGGATGACCGAACTTCTCACCTTATCCCTAAGGGAGACACCAGCCACCCTGCGGAGAAAACCCATCTCGACCGCTTGTACTCGCGATCTCGTTCTTTCGGTCATGACCCATCCTTCATGACCATAGGTGAGGGTAGGAACGAAAATGGCCCGGTAGACAGAGAGCTCTGCCTTCTGGCTCAGCTCCCTTTTCGTCACAACGGTGCGGTAAAGCGACTGCAGTACCGCTCCCGCTGCTCCGATTCTCCGACCCATCTCACGCTCCATTGTTCCCTCACTCGAGAACAAGACCCCGAGATACTTGAACTCCTTCACTTGGGGTAAGGGGAGTTGACAGGGGACTCAATCCGCCTCATGAGGCACTATTTTCGGATACATTTCAACACTTTTAGCCCTTTTTGATGGTTCTCCAAAAAATAACTCTGACTTTTTCAGAGTGTGGAGGAAGGTGAGGGGAGTTGACAGGGGACTTTATCCGCCTTATGGGGCACTATTCTCGGATACATTTCAACACTTTTAGCCCTTTTTGATGGTTCTCCAAAAAATAACTCTGACTTTTTCAGAGTGTGGAGGAAGGTGAGGGGAGTTGACAGGGGACTTTATCCGCCTTATGGGGCACTATTCCCGGATACATTTCAACACTTTTAGCCCTTTTTGATGGTTCTCCAAAAAATAACTCTGACTTTTTCAGAGTGTGGAGGAAGGTGAGGGGAGTTGACAGGGGACTTTATCCGCCTTATGGGGCACTATTCCCGGATACATTTCAACACTTTTAGCCCTTTTTGATGGTTCTCCAAAAAATAACTCTGACTTTTTCAGAGTGTGGAGGAAGGTGAGGGGAGTTGACAGGGGACTTTATCCGCCTTATGGGGCACTATTCCCGGATACATTTCAACACTTTTAGCCCTTTTTGATGGTTCTCCAAAAAATAACTCTGACTTTTTCAGAGTGTGGAGGAAGGTGAGGGGAGTTGACAGGGGACTTTATCCGCCTTATGGGGCACTATTCCCGGATACATTTCAACACTTTTAGCCCTTTTTGATGGTTCTCCAAAAAATAACTCTGACTTTTTCAGAGTGTGGAGGAAGGTGAGGGGAGTTGACAGGGGACTTTATCCGCCTTATGGGGCACTATTCCCGGATACATTTCAACACTTTTAGCCCTTTTTGATGGTTCTCCAAAAAATAACTCTGACTTTTTCAGAGTGTGGAGGAAGGTGAGGGGAGTTGACAGGGGACTTTATCCGCCTTATGGGGCACTATTCTCGGATACATTTCAACACTTTTAGCCCTTTTTGATGGTTCTCCAAAAAATAACTCTGACTTTTTCAGAGTGTGGAGGAAGGTGAGGGGAGTTGACAGGGGACTTTATCCGCCTTATGGGGCACTATTCCCGGATACATTTCAACACTTTTAGCCCTTTTTGATGGTTCTCCAAAAAATAACTCTGACTTTTTCAGAGTGTGGAGGAAGGTGAGGGGAGTTGACAGGGGACTTTATCCGCCTTATGGGGCACTATTCCCGGATACATTTCAACACTTTTAGCCCTTTTTGATGGTTCTCCAAAAAATAACTCTGACTTTTTCAGAGTGTGGAGGAAGGTGAGGGGAGTTGACAGGGGACTTTATCCGCCTTATGGGGCACTATTCCCGGATACATTTCAACACTTTTAGCCCTTTTTGATGGTTCTCCAAAAAATAACTCTGACTTTTTCAGAGTGTGGAGGAAGGTGAGGGGAGTTGACAGGGGACTTTATCCGCCTTATGGGGCACTATTCCCGGATACATTTCAACACTTTTAGCCCTTTTTGATGGTTCTCCAAAAAATAACTCTGACTTTTTCAGAGTGTGGAGGAAGGTGAGGGGAGTTGACAGGGGACTTTATCCGCCTTATGGGGCACTATTCCCGGATACATTTCAACACTTTTAGCCCTTTTTGATGGTTCTCCAAAAAATAACTCTGACTTTTTCAGAGTGTGGAGGAAGGTGAGGGGAGTTGACAGGGGACTTTACCCGCCTTATGGGGCACTATTCCCGGATACATTTCAACACTTTTAGCCCTTTTTGATGGTTCTCCAAAAAATAACTCTGACTTTTTCAGAGTGTGGAGGAAGGTGAGGGGAGTTGACAGGGGACTTTACCCGCCTTATGGGGCACTATTCCCGGATACATTTCAACACTTTTAGCCCTTTTTGATGGTTCTCCAAAAAATAACTCTGACTTTTTCAGAGTGTGGAGGAAGGTGAGGGGAGTTGACAGGGGACTTTATCCGCCTTATGGGGCACTATTCTCGGATACATTTCAACACTTTTAGCCCTTTTTGATGGTTCTCCAAAAAATAACTCTGACTTTTTCAGAGTGTGGAGGAAGGTGAGGGGAGTTGACAGGGGACTTTACCCGCCTTATGGGGCACTATTCCCGGATACATTTCAACACTTTTAGCCCTTTTTGATGGTTCTCCAAAAAATAACTCTGACTTTTTCAGAGTGTGGAGGAAGGTGAGGGGAGTTGACAGGGGACTTTACCCGCCTTATGGGGCACTATTCCCGGATACATTTCAACACTTTTAGCCCTTTTTGATGGTTCTCCAAAAAATAACTCTGACTTTTTCAGAGTGTGGAGGAAGGTGAGGGGAGTTGACAGGGGACTTTACCCGCCTTATGGGGCACTATTCCCGGATACATTTCAACACTTTTAGCCCTTTTTGATGGTTCTCCAAAAAATAACTCTGACTTTTTCAGAGTGTGGAGGAAGGTGAGGGGAGTTGACAGGGGACTTTACCCGCCTTATGGGGCACTATTCCCGGATACATTTCAACACTTTTAGCCCTTTTTGATGGTTCTCCAAAAAATAACTCTGACTTTTTCAGAGTGTGGAGGAAGGTGAGGGGAGTTGACAGGGGACTTTACCCGCCTTATGGGGCACTATTCCCGGATACATTTCAACACTTTTAGCCCTTTTTGATGGTTCTCCAAAAAATAACTCTGACTTTTTCAGAGTGTGGAGGAAGGTGAGGGGAGTTGACAGGGGACTTTACCCGCCTTATGGGGCACTATTCTCGGATACATTTTTTCATTTTCACCCATTTTTGATGGTTCTCCAAAAAGACAAGTTAGTCTTTTTTCTTCCCCCTTCCTCTTCTGATTTCTCACTGATCGAATGGCAAACGCGACCCGCCATCGGAGGGCCTCCGCCGGCCCGGCCTCGTGCCGGTGCTCTGGCGGTCGGTTCCTCCGAACTGCGGGTTCGACTCTGATGGCCGGGAGGGACGAGGGAAACGTCGGGGGGGTCTGCTGGAGGCTCCGGGCACAGGACCCTACTTCATCAAACTACCTATTTGATCCTGCGTAACAACCACATATATGCTTGTCTGCAAAGACATTGATCGAATGGCAAACGTGACCCGCCATCGGAGGGCCTCCGCCGGCCCGGCCTCGTGCCGGTGCTCTGGCGGTCGGTTCCTCCGAACTGCGGGTTCGACTCTGATGGCCGGGAGGGACGGGGGAAACGTCGGGGGGGTCTGCTGGAGGCTCCTGCTGGAGTCTTGCGTTCACTGGGACCTGGCTCGAAAAACTCGAAACCCTGACTCCAGTGCGGTGTTGCGGCCATGCGCCTCCGGGTACCAGACTCCCCTGCCTCCTCCGTGTTGCGTGGGCTGCGTGGGGGTAACCCTGCGTGTCCGTTACCCTGCGTGTCTCTTACCTCCCAGGCCGACCGATATGAAGCGTTTCCAAGACGAACCGTCTGACTCAGGGGTCCCACCACAGGTTCCGTAGCGGGGTGGAAGTTCCACCTCCCCTCTTTGCCGCGGAATGCAAAACAAACACCTGTTTCTCTCATCCTCCACTGTGGCATAGCGGCCTTAGTCGGCTGCGGCATTCAGCAATTGGCCTTGCTCCGGGCACAGGACCCTACTTCATCAAACTACCGATTTGATCCTGCGTAACAACCACATATATGCTTGTCTGCAAAGACATTGATCGAATGGCAAACGTGACCCGCCATCGGAGGGCCTCCGCCGGCCCGGCCTCGTGCCGGTGCTCTGGCGGTCGGTTCCTCCGAACTGCGGGTTCGACTCTGATGGCCGGGAGGGACGAGGGAAACGTCGGGGGGGTCTGCTGGAGGCTCCGGGCACAGGACCCTACTTCATCAAACTACCTATTTGATCCTGCGTAACAACCACATATATGCTTGTCTGCAAAGACATTGATCGAATGGCAAACGTGACCCGCCATCGGAGGGCCTCCGCCGGCCCGGCCTCGTGCCGGTGCTCTGGCGGTCGGTTCCTCCGAACTGCGGGTTCGACTCTGATGGCCGGGAGGGACGGGGGAAACGTCGGGGGGGTCTGCTGGAGGCTCCTGCTGGAGTCTTGCGTTCACTGGGACCTGGCTCGAAAAACTCGAAACCCTGACTCCAGTGCGGTGTTGCGGCCATGCGCCTCCGGGTACCAGACTCACCTGCCTCCTCCGTGTTGCGTGGGCTGCGTGGGGGTAACCCTGCGTGTCCGTTACCCTGCGTGTCTCTTACCTCCCAGGCCGACCGATATGAAGCGTTTCCAAGACGAACCGTCTGACTCAGGGGTCCCACCACAGGTTCCGTAGCGGGGTGGAAGTTCCACCTCCCCTCTTTGCCGCGGAATGCAAAACAAACACCTGTTTCTCTCATCCTCCACTGTGGCATAGCGGCCTTAGTCGGCTGCGGCATTCAGCAATTGGCCTTGCTCCGGGCACAGGACCCTACTTCATCAAACTACCTATTTGATCCTGCGTAACAACCACATATATGCTTGTCTGCAAAGACATTGATCGAATGGCAAACGTGACCCGCCATCGGAAGGCCTCCGCCGGCCCGGCTTCGTGCCGGTGCTCTGGCGGTCGGTTCTTCCAAACTGCGGGTTTGACTCTGCTCCTGGGAGCACATATGCTTGTCTGCAAAGAGGGACATGCCTGGTCCCGCCCAGGTGTTCTTCTACGGCTAGTGTCCAGCCAGCTGCGGTATCATCAACTTTGACCCGCCATCGGAGGGCCTCCTCCCCGGGTCCAGCTTCCGGTGCTAGGCGGTCGGTTCCTCCAAACTGTGTGATTGACTCTGCTCCTGGGAGCACATATGCTTGTCTGCAAAGAGGGACATGCCTGGTCCCGCCCAGGTGTTCTTCTACGGCTAGTGTCCAGCCAGCTGCGGTATCATCAACTTTGACCCGCCATCGGAGGGCCTCCTCCCCGGGTCCAGCTTCCGGTGCTAGCCGGTCGGTTCCTCCAAACTGTGTGATTGACTCTGCTCCTGGGAGCACATATGCTTGTCTGCAAAGAGGGACATGCCTGGTCCCGCCCAGGTGTTCTTCTACGGCTAGTGTCCAGCCAGCTGCGGTATCATCAACTTTGACCCGCCATCGGAGGGCCTCCTCCCCGGGTCCAGCTTCCGGTGCTAGGCGGTCGGTTCCTCCAAACTGTGTGATTGACTCTGCTCCTGGGAGCACATATGCTTGTCTGCAAAGAGGGACATGCCTGGTCCCGCCCAGGTGTTCTTCTACGGCTAGTGTCCAGCCAGCTGCGGTATCATCAACTTTGACCCGCCATCGGAGGGCCTCCTCCCCGGGTCCAGCTTCCGGTGCTAGGCGGTCGGTTCCTCCAAACTGTGTGATTGACTCTGCTCCTGGGAGCACATATGCTTGTCTGCAAAGAGGGACATGCCTGGTCCCGCCCAGGTGTTCTTCTACGGCTAGTGTCCAGCCAGCTGCGGTATCATCAACTTTGACCCGCCATCGGAGGGCCTCCTCCCCGGGTCCAGCTTCCGGTGCTAGGCGGTCGGTTCCTCCAAACTGTGTGATTGACTCTGCTCCTGGGAGCACATATGCTTGTCTGCAAAGAGGGACATGCCTGGTCCCGCCCAGGTGTTCTTCTACGGCTAGTGTCCAGCCAGCTGCGGTATCATCAACTTTGACCCGCCATCGGAGGGCCTCCTCCCCGGGTCCAGCTTCCGGTGCTTGGCGGTCGGTTCATCCAAACTACGGGTAATCCTGGAGCGGACATAAACAAAGAATGATATTTTACAGGACATGATGGATATGTGTTTTTTCCAGGCTTTTTGGAAATAAACCAAATGTGATTTTGCAGTGCATGATATAGCTCATTTTACCCATGTGATGTTGTGCAGTACATTACTGAGCTCATTTAACGATATTGGTCTACCAGGTGAAGTGGGATGCTGCCATTTCCCAACTGGTCTCCGGAGGAATATAAGGAGAGTTGACAGGGGACTCTGCCCAGTGCTCATGAACCAAATGAGGGGTGTGTTAGAGGGGAAAGGCTCTGGCTGTTTCTGCAGCCTCTGCATCTACCTTCTCTCCCCACCCCGATACCAGCGCGTGCCTGCTGTAAAAGGCAGGTGCACGGGCTCTCACTTCCACTAACTCTGAGCCTGGCTCCCGAGCAGCACGTTCTCCCCGGCAGTCCGCCAGCAGATGAAAAACACCCACCTCTCCGCCTCTTCCGAGGGACGAGGGAACCGCGCGGGGGGGTCTGCTGGAGGTTCCTGCCGGGTGCTCCGTACTGCGTTTCACCGGGACCTGGCTCGAAAAACTCGGAACTCTGACTCCAGTGCGGTGTGGCGGTCTCGCCCTGGCCGTCCACCGTGCGCCTCCGGGTACCTGACTCCCCTGCCTCCTCCGGGGGCAGGTGCGAGGGGTTCAATGCCTCCTCCCCCCGCTGCGGCGAAAGCCGGAGCGGGACGGAGCGCCCGGAGGTACTGTTACCCCCACGTTTTGTACCCAAAACTGTCTTGTGAGTTCGTGGCAGAACCATGAAACAAAAAACAATCAATGTATCGGACCCATCGCCAGTCGCGTTGGTGCGGAGGTGGGACCATTTTAACCAGGTGGTAACCCAAGTCCTCCCCTTGGTCCGTGTTCCCTGCATTGAAGCATCGGACCCATGGTTGCAATCAGCAGTTGGCTAACGCATATAAACGGAGAAACAGAAAACCATTTAAATATAATTCATTGTGTGTGTTTTTGGAAGGATGTTGACCGAATGCCCGGTGTGCAGCCTCCGCTATCTGGCTTTGAATAAGCACCTTAAGCACAAACATGCAGTGCGGAACCTGGATGAAAGAGGCATCATTCTTAAAATGGCCAGTGGTAGAATAAATGTTCGGACCAAACCCTGTCCCATCACAGGGTGTTCGTATGCTGGGAGGAAACTACACCGTCATGTAACTCGTGACCACCCTGAGTTCTCCCGAGATGAGGCACATCAGGTCATGGCAAGGCTGAAGCATAGTGTGGCCCTGCAGTTGCTCCATGACCTCCGAGAGACTAATCCCATCATTGGAATGGCTACATCATTGGATATAGACAATGAGGAGGAATACCCGGTGCACCCTCCACCCTTCTCCCCACATACCGAGTGTGACGAAGAGGACTGCATGCAGGTGAGGCTGGACAATGTGGCATTGAGGGCTCAGAAGGATGCCCTCATTGATGAGGTGAAGACCCTGCGCTCCAGGCTAAAACAGGGTCTAAAACCCAGGAAGCAGAATGCCACTGCTGCTCTGCTTGAGGAAGACGAAGAATGTATACGATTTAAGGGCGTAGCAATCCCAAGTACCCCCGACATGAACTCAGTAGCCTCCGGCAGCAATACCCCTCTCAAGACCCCGGTGAAGACTGTCATGCGGTCCATAGAAGCCTCTGCGAGTGAGACCCCCCTCAAGTCTGTGATGCGGTCCCCAGAAGCCTCCGGAAGCAAGACCCCGGTGAAGACTGTCATGCGGTCCGACAAAGCCTCCGGTAGTGAGACCCCGGTGAACACTGTCATGCGGTCCCCAGAAGCCTCCGGAAGCAAGACCCCGGTGAAGACTGTCATGCGGTCCAACAAAGCCTCCGGTAGAGAGACCCCTCTCAAGTCTGTGATGCGGTCCCCAGAAGCCTCCGGAAGCAAGACCCCAGTGAAGACTGTCATGTGGTCCCCAGAAGCCTCCGGTAGTGAGACCCCAGTGAAGACTGTCATGCGGTCCATAGAAGCCTCTGCGAGTGAGATCCCTCTCAAGTCTGTGATGCGGTCCCCAGAAGCCTCCGGAAGCAAGACCCCGATGCAGACTGTCATGCGGTCCGTAGAAGCCTCCTGTAGTGAGACCCCTGTATGCCAGAAGACCCGTGCGTCTGTCTCCAATAAGCTGAAAGCTAATCTGGCTAAGGACTGGCCCTCTTCCCAAAATCAATGGTGCACTGGGAAGGGACTGCGGAATACCATGCGTGAAATCACGTTGCCTAAAAGCATGGAGACGTACATTCAGACATACAGAGGTCATTGTGAGGGTCTTGCACCGACAGTAAAACGGAAAGAGAATTGTATGTCCAATGTCAGCCGGATAAAGAACTTCATAGTATTCATGGCCCATGGTTTTGACCGGCTGTCAGACTGGCTGTTTCTAAAAGACACAAAGAGGGTCCGTGGCTGGAGCAAGTATATTTCAGAGTCGGGCCGGACAGTCACAACATCGCTGTTGTTCCTGAAGACTGTGAACCATTTCCTGAGGTACTTGTCTGCATCAAAGCTCCGGGGGTGCAGGCTCACCCAGTCTGATATGACCCACATCATCAGAGAGGTGAAAGCCAACATTAACGATTTGAAAAAGTCTGTCACTCTCCACCAGTTTAAGGTGAAGAGGGACAAGCTGGATCGTCTGCCGAGCCAGGCGGAGCTTCTCGCCGCCATGGCGGCCGCTGAGAAGCGCATCCCTGATCTCCTTGACCTGATGGCTAGCAATCCGACCACAATCACCCAGTACCTGCTATATGGCTATCTAACCCTCCATTGGAGCCTCCTGTATGGCCACCGTCCGGGTGTGTATGCAAACATGACCAACACGGAGGTCTTTGAGGCGGACAGAAGGGGCACTGCTGAGGGCTACATCATCCACGTGCAGGATCACAAGACTGCCAAGACATTTGGTGAAGCACAGCTGGTGCTTACAATAAAGGAGTTTAGCTGGGTCATGCGGTGGATGGGGATAAAAGAGGGCTTGTCGGGTCCTCAGAATGAATTCTTCCTTTTCACATCGGGGAAGCAGGCTTCCAAGAACCTGAACGCTCACTTGAAGAGGGCTTGGGCTGATGCTGGGCTAGAAACAGCCGTCACCTTCACCATCTTGCGCACTGCCCTGGCTGACAATATCAAGCATCACCAAGATCCAGAAAGCAGGTCGATTCTGGCTAGGTTTATGTGCCACGACGTAAGCACTGCAGACCGGTTCTACGCGAATACGCCTGGAATAAAGGAGGCATTGAAGATCCGCTCCATGTTCAGGGCGGCGGCAGCAGCTGCAGCAGCATCATCATCAGAAGGAGGTCTACCACCGTCAGCTACCTCCGAAGAGGATTCAGGGGCGGAGAGCAGCGATACCTCTTCTTCAGGACCGATTGGTACTCCTGATGAGGGGAAAGGGGCCGTGGACTCAACCTTTTTTCCCCGGTGCACTGTACAAGTTAGACGGCTAATATGGCCCCAAGGCCCCTGTTAATCATGTTGTTATTATGTTTATTTTGTATACTGTTTTTGTAAAATTGGTGTGATAATTAAATAAAAAATAAAAAAAAAACATTAGTATAACCTTGAAGGTTCCCAGGGGCAAATACAGTGCCTGTCATTTTGCAGGATATAATTTAACATGTAACCTCTCCTGGAAATGGACATACTCTGTGCATTTCCAGGAGAGGTTCCATGTTAAATTATATCCTGCAATATCCTCCAAAGAAGGGGTGGTAGTGTCATGAATAAGGCCGAATATGTATGCCGATGTGCGGACGGTAAAGCACCGCAAAATCCACCCCTTTAGGGTAACCAGGGGCATGAAGTTCTGTAGGGTGTGAACATCTGGGTTTAGTCCGAGTGAGGAGTGCTCGAGCGTGGGAGGATGTGTAAGGCAGAGGAGGGTAACAAAAGGTGTGTGCAGGAGCAGGGAGAAAAGAGAAAATAAAAAGACTCAAAGTGTTCCACCTTCCAGCAGCAGCAGCAGCGGGCCCGCTCTGTCCGTGGTGCTGAACACCTGCCTGTCTATGTGGAGTACAAAAACAAACAAAGACAAACACCTTTAAGGTCACCAGGGGCGTGAGGTTCTGGTTCTGGCGGTGTGCATGGAGGGGTTTAGTCCGAGTGAGGAGTGCTCGAGCGTGGGAGGATGTGTAAGGCAGAGGAGGGGAACAAAAAAAAACGAATACAAATAAGTTAAAGTGTGAACCTCCAGCAGGGCAGGTGCTGCTGCTGCTGCTGCTGCTGCTGCTGCTGCTGCTGCTGCTGCTGCTGTGAAGGAGGACGAATATTGATGCTTGTGTTCGGACGGTAAAGCACCGCAAAATCCACCCCCCCTTAAAGGTGACCAGGGGCATGAGATTCTGCAGGGTGTGAACATCTGGGTTTAGTCCGTGGGGGAGTGCTTAAGTCCGGGGGCCCGGGGTCTCACGGTGCACGAGGTTATGGAAGTGCAGCAGGGCAGGTGCTGCTGCTGCTGCTGCTGCTGCTGCTGCTGCTGCTGCTGCTGCTGCTGCTGCTGTGAAGGAGGACGAATATTGATGCTTGTGTTCGGACGGTAAAGCACCGCAAAATCCACCCCCCCTTAAAGGTGACCAGGGGCATGAGATTCTGCAGGGTGTGAACATCTGGGTTTAGTCCGTGGGGGAGTGCTTAAGTCCGGGGGCCCGGGGTCTCACGGTGCACGAGGTTATGGAAGTGCCACTGTTGCCGGAGGTCCTTAGTCCGTCCTTTGGGGCTCTGTCAGGGGCTACAGAGAGGTGGTTTTCCCGGTCCCTCTCCTGGAGGTATGAAATAACCTGAGCTCCATGTGAGGGAGCCGTGCTGGAGCTGCTTAGTCCGTCCTTTGGTGGTCTTTGAGGGGCTAATGAGAGGTGTTTTCCCCGGTCTATTTGATGGAAGTCTGACACGAGCAGAGTGTGCATGCTTTGAAACTAATCCACCCACACTTAGCATGCTATTTTAGGGTATAAATCGTACCTTGTCACCATGTACTGTGCTCCCTGGGACGACGCGCCCTCCTGTGGGGACACATGAGAACTGCACTCAAATCACTTTGTGCTTTTTAAACAGTTTAACATATTTTTTTCCACATTTAAAAAACGCTTTCTGCCCTGGAAATCATTTCTAATCATTATTACCGTTATGGAGGGGCTGCAGGAACACTTTCCCCGCCTTGCAAACATTTATTCCTGGTTCAAATAATCAATTTGTTCCGCCTGCTTTGCGTCAGCACCTCTGCGGCTGTCGGATTAACACAGATGAATGCACTTTTAACACTCACGCAGCCAGAATTCCTGCTCTTTTCCTGGGTTACAAAGTGAGGTGACGCAGCCTGTCCTCTGAGTCTCCCCGCCTCTCATAGACTTATTTCTGGGTAAAAAAAGCCATGTGCTCCGCCCCCTGGATCTCTGCATGTGTGTGTGTGCCTGTGAGTCTGTGGCTACTGTCCACATGCCCGCATTAGGAGGCACTATTTTCGGATACATTTTCTCATTTTCACCACTTTTCATGTTTTTATTATGTATATTGTTATATTATTATTATTATTATTATTATTGTATATATGTATACTGTGTATACTGTTTTTGTAAAAATCATGTGATTATTAAATAAATAATAAAACATGAATATAACCTTGAAGTTTCCCAGGGGCAAATACAGTGCCAGGTGTCAGACTATTTAAACAATGTTTACCCAGGATTCCGACACCTTCCCTGGCTTGTAAAATGCGGTGATGCGCCCTGGAGGTATCAGAGTATTTTAAACAACTTTTCCCCGCCTTTCAAACACTTTTTCCTGGCTTATAGCCTGTCATTTTGCAGGATATAATTTAACATGGAACCTCTCCCAGGGGCAAATACAGTGCCAGGTGTCAGACTATTTAAACAATGTTTACCCAGGATTCCGACACCTTCCCTGGCTTGTAAAATGCGGTGATGCGCCCTGGAGGTATCAGAGTATTTTAAACAACTTTTCCCCGCCTTTCAAACACTTTTTCCTGGCTTATAGCCTGTCATTTTGCAGGATATAATTTAACATGGAACCTCTCCCAGGGGCAAATACAGTGCCAGGTGTCAGACTATTTAAACAATGTTTACCCAGGATTCCGACACCTTCCCTGGCTTGTAAAATGCGGTGATGCGCCCTGGAGGTATCAGAGTATTTTAAACAACTTTTCCCCGCCTTTCAAACACTTGTTCCTGGCTTATAGCCTGTCATTTTGCAGGATATAATTTAACATGGAACCTCTCCCAGGGGCAAATACAGTGCCAGGTGTCAGACTATTTAAACAATGTTTACCCAGGATTCCGACACCTTCCCTGGCTTGTAAAATGCGGTGATGCGCCCTGGAGGTATCAGAGTATTTTAAACAACTTTTCCCCGCCTTTCAAACACTTTTTCCTGGCTTATAGCCTGTCATTTTGCAGGATATAATTTAACATGGAACCTCTCCCAGGGGCAAATACAGTGCCAGGTGTCAGACTATTTAAACAATGTTTACCCAGGATTCCGACACCTTCCCTGGCTTGTAAAATGCGGTGATGCGCCCTGGAGGTATCAGAGTATTTTAAACAACTTTTCCCCGCCTTTCAAACACTTTTTCCTGGCTTATAGCCTGTCATTTTGCAGGATATAATTTAACATGGAACCTCTCCCAGGGGCAAATACAGTGCCAGGTGTCAGACTATTTAAACAATGTTTACCCAGGATTCCGACACCTTCCCTGGCTTGTAAAATGCGGTGATGCGCCCTGGAGGTATCAGAGTATTTTAAACAACTTTTCCCCGCCTTTCAAACACTTTTTCCTGGCTTATAGCCTGTCATTTTGCAGGATATAATTTAACATGGAACCTCTCCTGGAAATGGACATACTCTGCGCATTTCCAGGAGAGGTTCCATGTTAAATGATATCCTGCAAAATGACAGGCAACAACTCTCTTCCAGACGTTTAAAAACACTTTTCCGACTATTTTAAACAACTTTTCCCCGCCTTTCAAACACTTGTTCCTGGCTTATAGCCTGTCATTTTGCAGGATATAATTTAACATGGAACCTCTCCTGGAAATGGACATACTCTGCGCATTTCCAGGAGAGGTTCCATGTTAAATGATATCCTGCAAAATGACAGGCAACAACTCTCTTCCAGACGTTTAAAAACACTTTTCCGACTATTTTAAACAACTTTTCCCCGCCTTTCAAACACTTTTTCCTGGCTTATAGCCTGTCATTTTGCAGGATATAATTTAACATGGAACCTCTCCTGGAAATGGACATACTCTGCGCATTTCCAGGAGAGGTTCCATGTTAAATTATATCCTGCAAAATGACAGGCAACAACTCTCTTCCAGACGTTTAAAAACACTTTTCCGACTATTTTAAACAACTTTTCCCCGCCTTTCAAACACTTTTTCCTGGCTTATAGCCTGTCATTTTGCAGGATATAATTTAACATGGAACCTCTCCTGGAAATGGACATATTCTGTGCATTTCCAGGAGAGGTTACATGTTAAATGATATCCTGCAAAATGACAGGCTACAACTCTCTTCCAGACGTTTAAAAACACTTTCCCCGACCATTTAAACATTATTTATGGCTTGTAAAGTGCGGTGATGAGCCCTGACAGTATCAGACTATTTAAAGGGTTACCAGGAGCATGAGAATATCCTCCACAGAAGGGGTGGTGGTGCCGTGAATAAGGCCGAATATGGATACCGATGTGCGGACGGTAAAGCACCGCAAAATCCACCCCCTTTAGGTTAACCAGGGGCATGGAGTTCTGTAGGGTGTGAACATCTGGGTTTAGTCCGTGGGGGAGTGCTTAAGTCCGGGAGTCCGGGGACTCACGGTGTGCAAGGTTATGGAGGTGCCCATGTCAGGGACACATGCTGGAGGTCTGTGGTCCGTCCTTTGGGGGTCTTGGAGGGGCCACAGAGAGGAGATTTCCCCGGTCTCTGTCCTGGATGAGTGAAATAAACAGAGTCTCCATGTCAGGGACACATGCTGGAGGTCTCTCTCCCGAGAGTGGACGTCCATTGCCTGTAAATTGGTCTAACATTAGGTCTGTCACTTTGGCTAACCGCACCACTGTCTGTCGTCTCCCGCAAGTGGACATCCATTGTCACTTTGGCTAACCGCACCACTGTCTGTCGTCTCCCGCAAGTGGACATCCATTGCGCCTAAATAGGGTTAGGGAATGTTCCGGTATTTGGACAACATTAACATGGGATCACTCCGGTCAATGTACGTACTTCGTCTCACTGGAATATTAATGGCCAGATTGAATACAAAATCGACCCAAATTCTCCGGTCAATGACAGGAGAGTTTTGAAAGTGACAAAACACTGTTCCACACATTTAAAAACACTTAATCAATGTTTACCCAGGATCCATGCACCTTTCCTGGCTTGTAAAATGTGGTGATGCGCCCTGGAGGTAGCGGGTAGGCTCTGTGCGTGGTGCTGAACCCCAGCCTGTCTATGTGGAATACAAAAACAAACAAAGACAAACACCTTTAAGGTCACCAGGGTCGTGAGGTTCTGGTTCTGGCGGTGTGCATGGAGGGGTTTAGTCCGAGTGAGGAGTGCTCGAGCGTGGGAGGATGTGTAAGGCAGAGGAGGGGAACAAAAGGTGTGTGCAGGAGCAGGGAGAAAAGAGAAAATAAAAAGACTCAAAGTGTTCCACCTTCCAGCAGCAGCAGCAGCAGCAGCGGGCCCGCGGTGCTGAACACCTGCCTGTCTATGTGGAGTACAAAAACAAACAAAGACAAACACCTTTAAGGTCACCAGGGTCGTGAGGTTCTGGTTCTGGCGGTGTGCATGGAGGGGTTTGACCTGGCTCCCCGACACAATGCACATAGTCTGGAGCAGCGGAGCAGCGGCTGGGCCGTGTTCCCCCTTCTGTCCATTTGCCTATCAGTTTGTTAACGAAGTGGACAGAGGCTGTTTTTTGCCCCTAAAAGTGACTTTTAATGGTGTTTTTTGTATTTAAATGATGGGTTTTATATTTCTCCAGGGTCCCCGACACAATGAAACTAGTCTGGAGCTCGCTGGGGTCCCGCAAATGCTTTAATCACGATTTTGTCCTTTTCCCCATCACTTTGTTAACGAAGTGGACAGAGGCTGTTTTTTGCCCCTAAAAGTGACTTTTAATGGTGTTTTTTGTATTTAAATGATGTGTTTTATCTTTCTCCAGGGTCCCCGACGCAATGCACATAGTCTGGAGCTCGCTGGGGTCCCGCAAAATGCTTTAATCACGATTTGGTCCTTTTCCCCATCACTTTGTTAACGAAGTGGACAGAGGCTGTTTTTTGCCCCTAAAAGTGACTTTTAATGGTGTTTTTGGCATTTAAATGATGGGTCTTATCATTATCCAGGGTCCCCGACACAATGAAACTAGTCTGGAGCTCGCTGGGGTCCCGCAAAATGCTTTAATCACGATTTTGTCCTTTTCCCCATCACTTTGTTAACGAAGTGGACAGAGGCTGTTTTTTGCCCCTAAAAGTGACTTTTAATGGTGTTTTTGGCATTTAAATGATGGGTCTTATCATTGTGGAGGGTCCCCAAGACAATGCAACTAGTCTGGAGCTCGCTGGGGTCCCGCAAATGCTTTAATCACGATTTGGTCCTTTTCCCCATCAGTTTGTTAACGAAGTGGACAGAGGCTGTTTTTTGCCCCTAAAAGTGACTTTTAATGGTGTTTTTGGCATTTAAATGATGGGTCTTATCATTATCCAGGGTCCCCGACACAATGAAACTAGTCTGGAGCTCGCTGGGGTCCCGCAAAATGCTTTAATCACGATTTTGTCCTTTTCCCCATCACTTTGTTAACGAAGTGGACAGAGGCTGTTTTTTGCCCCTAAAAGTGACTTTTAATGGTGTTTTTTGTATTTAAATGATGTGTTTTATCATTCTCCAGGGTCCCCGACACAATGCAACTAGTCTGGAGCTCGCTGGGGTCCCGCAAATGCTTTAATCAGGCGTTTTAACACTTTTCCCCACGAAAATGATTTTTAATTATTTTTTGGGGGCTATATAAATCAAATTCCGGTTAATGCCGAGCACAATTGTACCTTTTACTATTTTAATGTATTTGCATGATATATCTTTGGGCGATAAAAGCGACATATTTGGATGACTTTGTCAGTTTATGGAGCTTATCCCACAAATCCCGGATGATCCGGGCCAAATTTGGGAGCTCATAGGCAGCCTGCCATAGGCCCCCACCCGTGGAATGAAAAAAAAATGAAAGAAAACGGTCAATTATATGTTAAAATAATCAAAAAATGAACTTTTAAAATTACATGGGAGAGGGGATCTGAAAAATTGGAGAAGGGGAAAAGTGTTCGGCGCTTCGGGACGAAGCGCCGAACACTTTTCCCCTACCCCGTTGCAAGGTACAACGGAGAGGGGAATCCAGACTTCCCCTCCTCCGTTGTAAAAAACCGTTCATGTTTTACAAGCTACCTTCTGCACGAAATCGGAAACCCGGTTTTTGAGAGGACTCAGAAAAAAAACGGCTGTGTAACTTCATGGAGGAATTCATCCGCTGTATGTGCACTTTGGCTCGGATACATTTTGTTGCCTGGAGACCCCCCAGCATGGTTCTTACCAAACTTAAAGTTTTTGAACTGGGCTCTGGAGGAAGGTGAGGGGAGTTGACAGGGGACTTTACCCGCCTTATGGGGCACTATTTTCGGATACATTTCAACACTTTTAGCCCTTTTTGATGGTTCTCCAAAAAATAACTCTGACTTTTTCAGAGTGTGGAGGAAGGTGAGGGGAGTTGACAGGGGACTTTATCCGCCTTATGGGGCACTATTCCCGGATACATTTCAACACTTTTAGCCCTTTTTGATGGTTCTCCAAAAAATAACTCTGACTTTTTCAGAGTGTGGAGGAAGGTGAGGGGAGTTGACAGGGGACTTTATCCGCCTTATGGGGCACTATTCCCGGATACATTTCAACACTTTTAGCCCTTTTTGATGGTTCTCCAAAAAATAACTCTGACTTTTTCAGAGTGTGGAGGAAGGTGAGGGGAGTTGACAGGGGACTTTATCCGCCTTATGGGGCACTATTCCCGGATACATTTCAACACTTTTAGCCCTTTTTGATGGTTCTCCAAAAAATAACTCTGACTTTTTCAGAGTGTGGAGGAAGGTGAGGGGAGTTGACAGGGGACTTTATCCGCCTTATGGGGCACTATTCCCGGATACATTTCAACACTTTTAGCCCTTTTTGATGGTTCTCCAAAAAATAACTCTGACTTTTTCAGAGTGTGGAGGAAGGTGAGGGGAGTTGACAGGGGACTTTATCCGCCTTATGGGGCACTATTCCCGGATACATTTCAACACTTTTAGCCCTTTTTGATGGTTCTCCAAAAAATAACTCTGACTTTTTCAGAGTGTGGAGGAAGGTGAGGGGAGTTGACAGGGGACTTTATCCGCCTTATGGGGCACTATTCCCGGATACATTTCAACACTTTTAGCCCTTTTTGATGGTTCTCCAAAAAATAACTCTGACTTTTTCAGAGTGTGGAGGAAGGTGAGGGGAGTTGACAGGGGACTTTACCCGCCTTATGGGGCACTATTCCCGGATACATTTCAACACTTTTAGCCCTTTTTGATGGTTCTCCAAAAAATAACTCTGACTTTTTCAGAGTGTGGAGGAAGGTGAGGGGAGTTGACAGGGGACTTTACCCGCCTTATGGGGCAATATTCCCGGATACATTTCAACACTTTTAGCCCTTTTTGATGGTTCTCCAAAAAATAACTCTGACTTTTTCAGAGTGTGGAGGAAGGTGAGGGGAGTTGACAGGGGACTTTACCCGCCTTATGGGGCACTATTCCCGGATACATTTCAACACTTTTAGCCCTTTTTGATGGTTCTCCAAAAAATAACTCTGACTTTTTCAGAGTGTGGAGGAAGGTGAGGGGAGTTGACAGGGGACTTTACCCGCCTTATGGGGCACTATTCCCGGATACATTTCAACACTTTTAGCCCTTTTTGATGGTTCTCCAAAAAATAACTCTGACTTTTTCAGAGTGTGGAGGAAGGTGAGGGGAGTTGACAGGGGACTTTACCCGCCTTATGGGGCACTATTCTCGGATACATTTTTTCATTTTCACCCATTTTTGATGGTTCTCCAAAAAGACAAGTTAGTCTTTTTTCTTCCCCCTTCCTCTTCTGATTTCTCACTGATCGAATGGCAAACGCGACCCGCCATCGGAGGGCCTCCGCCGGCCCCGGCCTCGTGCCGGTGCTCTGGCGGTCGGTTCCTCCGAACTGCGGGTTCGACTCTGATGGCCGGGAGGGACGAGGGAAACGTCGGGGGGGTCTGCTGGAGGCTCCTGCTGGAGTCTTGCGTTCACTGGGACCTGGCTCGAAAAACTCGAAACCCTGACTCCAGTGCGGTGTTGCGGCCATGCGCCTCCGGGTACCAGACTCCCCTGCCTCCTCCGTGTTGCGTGGGCTGCGTGGGGGTAACCCTGCGTGTCCGTTACCCTGCGTGTCTCTTACCTCCCAGGCCGACCGATATGAAGCGTTTCCCAAGACGAACCGTCTGACTCAGGGGTCCCACCACAGGTTCCGTAGCGGGGTGGAAGTTCCACCTCCCCTCTTTGCCGCGGAATGCAAAACAAACACCTGTTTCTCTCATCCTCCACTGTGGCATAGCGGCCTTAGTCGGCTGTGGCATTCAGCAATTGGCCTTGCTCCGGGCACAGGACCCTACTTCATCAAACTACCTATTTGATCCTGCGTAACAACCACATATATGCTTGTCTGCAAAGACATTGATCGAATGGCAAACGTGACCCGCCATCGGAGGGCCCTCCGCCGGCCCGGCTTCGTGCCGGTGCTCTGGCGGTCGGTTCTTCCAAACTGCGGGTTTGACTCTGCTCCTGGGAGCACATATGCTTGTCTGCAAAGAGGGACATGCCTGGTCCCGCCCAGGTGTTCTTCTACGGCTAGTGTCCAGCCAGCTGCGGTATCATCAACTTTGACCCGCCATCGGAGGGCCTCCTCCCCGGGTCCAGCTTCCGGTGCTAGGCGGTCGGTTCCTCCAAACTGTGTGATTGACTCTGCTCCTGGGAGCACATATGCTTGTCTGCAAAGAGGGACATGCCTGGTCCCGCCCAGGTGTTCTTCTACGGCTAGTGTCCAGCCAGCTGCGGTATCATCAACTTTGACCCGCCATCGGAGGGCCTCCTCCCCGGGTCCAGCTTCCGGTGCTAGGCGGTCGGTTCCTCCAAACTGTGTGATTGACTCTGCTCCTGGGAGCACATATTCTTGTCTGCAAAGAGGGACATGCCTGGTCCCGCCCAGGTGTTCTTCTACGGCTAGTGTCCAGCCAGCTGCGGTATCATCAACTTTGACCCGCCATCGGAGGGCCTCCTCCCCGGGTCCAGCTTCCGGTGCTAGGCGGTCGGTTCCTCCAAACTGTGTGATTGACTCTGCTCCTGGGAGCACATATGCTTGTCTGCAAAGAGGGACATGCCTGGTCCCGCCCAGGTGTTCTTCTACGGCTAGTGTCCAGCCAGCTGCGGTATCATCAACTTTGACCCGCCATCGGAGGGCCTCCTCCCCGGGTCCAGCTTCCGGTGCTTGGCGGTCGGTTCATCCAAACTACGGGTAATCCTGGAGCGGACATAAACAAAGAATGATATTTTACAGGACATGATGGATATGTGTTTTTTCCAGGCTTTTTGGAAATAAACCAAATGTGATTTTGCAGTGCATGATATAGCTCATTTTACCCATGTGATGTTGTGCAGTACATTACTGAGCTCATTTAACGATATTGGTCTACCAGGTGAAGTGGGATGCTGCCATTTCCCAACTGGTCTCCGGAGGAATATAAGGAGAGTTGACAGGGGACTCTGCCCAGTGCTCATGAACCAAATGAGGGGTGTGTTAGAGGGGAAAGGCTCTGGCTGTTTCTGCAGCCTCTGCATCTACCTTCTCTCCCCACCCCGATACCAGCGCGTGCCTGCTGTAAAAGGCAGGTGCACGGGCTCTCACTTCCACTAACTCTGAGCCTGGCTCCCGAGCAGCACGTTCTCCCCGGCAGTCCGCCAGCAGATGAAAAACACCCACCTCTCCGCCTCTTCCGAGGGACGAGGGAACCGCGCGGGGGGGTCTGCTGGAGGTTCCTGCCGGGTGCTCCGTACTGCGTTTCACCGGGACCTGGCTCGAAAAACTCGGAACTCTGACTCCAGTGCGGTGTGGCGGTCTCGCCCTGGCCGTCCACCGTGCGCCTCCGGGTACCTGACTCCCCTGCCTCCTCCGGGGGCAGGTGCGAGGGGTTCAATGCCTCCTCCCCCCGCTGCGGCGAAAGCCGGAGCGGGACGGAGCGCCCGGAGGTACTGTTACCCCCACGTTTTGTACCCAAAACTGTCTTGTGAGTTCGTGGCAGAACCATGAAACAAAAAACAATCAATGTATCGGACCCATCGCCAGTCGCGTTGGTGCGGAGGTGGGACCATTTTAACCAGGTGGTAACCCAAGTCCTCCCCTTGGTCCGTGTTCCCTGCATTGAAGCATCGGACCCATGGTTGCAATCAGCAGTTGGCTAACGCATATAAACGGAGAAACAGAAAACCATTTAAATATAATTCATTGTGTGTGTTTTTGGAAGGATGTTGACCGAATGCCCGGTGTGCAGCCTCCGCTATCTGGCTTTGAATAAGCACCTTAAGCACAAACATGCAGTGCGGAACCTGGATGAAAGAGGCATCATTCTTAAAATGGCCAGTGGTAGAATAAATGTTCGGACCAAACCCTGTCCCATCACAGGGTGTTCGTATGCTGGGAGGAAACTACACCGTCATGTAACTCGTGACCACCCTGAGTTCTCCCGAGATGAGGCACATCAGGTCATGGCAAGGCTGAAGCATAGTGTGGCCCTGCAGTTGCTCCATGACCTCCGAGAGACTAATCCCATCATTGGAATGGCTACATCATTGGATATAGACAATGAGGAGGAATACCCGGTGCACCCTCCACCCTTCTCCCCACATACCGAGTGTGACGAAGAGGACTGCATGCAGGTGAGGCTGGACAATGTGGCATTGAGGGCTCAGAAGGATGCCCTCATTGATGAGGTGAAGACCCTGCGCTCCAGGCTAAAACAGGGTCTAAAACCCAGGAAGCAGAATGCCACTGCTGCTCTGCTTGAGGAAGACGAAGAATGTATACGATTTAAGGGCGTAGCAATCCCAAGTACCCCCGACATGAACTCAGTAGCCTCCGGCAGCAATACCCCTCTCAAGACCCCGGTGAAGACTGTCATGCGGTCCATAGAAGCCTCTGCGAGTGAGACCCCCCTCAAGTCTGTGATGCGGTCCCCAGAAGCCTCCGGAAGCAAGACCCCGGTGAAGACTGTCATGCGGTCCGACAAAGCCTCCGGTAGTGAGACCCCGGTGAACACTGTCATGCGGTCCCCAGAAGCCTCCGGAAGCAAGACCCCGGTGAAGACTGTCATGCGGTCCAACAAAGCCTCCGGTAGAGAGACCCCTCTCAAGTCTGTGATGCGGTCGCCAGAAGCCTCCGGAAGCAAGACCCCAGTGAAGACTGTCATGTGGTCCCCAGAAGCCTCCGGTAGTGAGACCCCAGTGAAGACTGTCATGCGGTCCATAGAAGCCTCTGCGAGTGAGATCCCTCTCAAGTCTGTGATGCGGTCCCCAGAAGCCTCCGGAAGCAAGACCCCGATGCAGACTGTCATGCGGTCCGTAGAAGCCTCCTGTAGTGAGACCCCTGTATGCCAGAAGACCCGTGCGTCTGTCTCCAATAAGCTGAAAGCTAATCTGGCTAAGGACTGGCCCTCTTCCCAAAATCAATGGTGCACTGGGAAGGGACTGCGGAATACCATGCGTGAAATCACGTTGCCTAAAAGCATGGAGACGTACATTCAGACATACAGAGGTCATTGTGAGGGTCTTGCACCGACAGTAAAACGGAAAGAGAATTGTATGTCCAATGTCAGCCGGATAAAGAACTTCATAGTATTCATGGCCCATGGTTTTGACCGGCTGTCAGACTGGCTGTTTCTAAAAGACACAAAGAGGGTCCGTGGCTGGAGCAAGTATATTTCAGAGTCGGGCCGGACAGTCACAACATCGCTGTTGTTCCTGAAGACTGTGAACCATTTCCTGAGGTACTTGTCTGCATCAAAGCTCCGGGGGTGCAGGCTCACCCAGTCTGATATGACCCACATCATCAGAGAGGTGAAAGCCAACATTAACGATTTGAAAAAGTCTGTCACTCTCCACCAGTTTAAGGTGAAGAGGGACAAGCTGGATCGTCTGCCGAGCCAGGCGGAGCTTCTCGCCGCCATGGCGGCCGCTGAGAAGCGCATCCCTGATCTCCTTGACCTGATGGCTAGCAATCCGACCACAATCACCCAGTACCTGCTATATGGCTATCTAACCCTCCATTGGAGCCTCCTGTATGGCCACCGTCCGGGTGTGTATGCAAACATGACCAACACGGAGGTCTTTGAGGCGGACAGAAGGGGCACTGCTGAGGGCTACATCATCCACGTGCAGGATCACAAGACTGCCAAGACATTTGGTGAAGCACAGCTGGTGCTTACAATAAAGGAGTTTAGCTGGGTCATGCGGTGGATGGGGATAAAAGAGGGCTTGTCGGGTCCTCAGAATGAATTCTTCCTTTTCACATCGGGGAAGCAGGCTTCCAAGAACCTGAACGCTCACTTGAAGAGGGCTTGGGCTGATGCTGGGCTAGAAACAGCCGTCACCTTCACCATCTTGCGCACTGCCCTGGCTGACAATATCAAGCATCACCAAGATCCAGAAAGCAGGTCGATTCTGGCTAGGTTTATGTGCCACGACGTAAGCACTGCAGACCGGTTCTACGCGAATACGCCTGGAATAAAGGAGGCATTGAAGATCCGCTCCATGTTCAGGGCGGCGGCAGCAGCTGCAGCAGCATCATCATCAGAAGGAGGTCTACCACCGTCAGCTACCTCCGAAGAGGATTCAGGGGCGGAGAGCAGCGATACCTCTTCTTCAGGACCGATTGGTACTCCTGATGAGGGGAAAGGGGCCGTGGACTCAACCTTTTTTCCCCGGTGCACTGTACAACTTAGACGGCTAATATGGCCCCAAGGCCCCTGTTAATCATGTTGTTATTATGTTTATTTTGTATACTGTTTTTGTAAAATTGGTGTGATAATTAAATAAAAAATAAAAAAAAAACATTAGTATAACCTTGAAGGTTCCCAGGGGCAAATACAGTGCCTGTCATTTTGCAGGATATAATTTAACATGTAACCTCTCCTGGAAATGGACATACTCTGTGCATTTCCAGGAGAGGTTCCATGTTAAATTATATCCTGCAATATCCTCCAAAGAAGGGGTGGTAGTGTCATGAATAAGGCCGAATATGTATGCCGATGTGCGGACGGTAAAGCACCGCAAAATCCACCCCTTTAGGGTAACCAGGGGCATGAAGTTCTGTAGGGTGTGAACATCTGGGTTTAGTCCGAGTGAGGAGTGCTCGAGCGTGGGAGGATGTGTAAGGCAGAGGAGGGTAACAAAAGGTGTGTGCAGGAGCAGGGAGAAAAGAGAAAATAAAAAGACTCAAAGTGTTCCACCTTCCAGCAGCAGCAGCAGCGGGCCCGCTCTGTCCGTGGTGCTGAACACCTGCCTGTCTATGTGGAGTACAAAAACAAACAAAGACAAACACCTTTAAGGTCACCAGGGGCGTGAGGTTCTGGTTCTGGCGGTGTGCATGGAGGGGTTTAGTCCGAGTGAGGAGTGCTCAAGCGTGGGAGGATGTGTAAGGCAGAGGAGGGGAACAAAAAAAAACGAATACAAATAAGTTAAAGTGTGAACCTCCAGCAGGGCAGGTGCTGCTGCTGCTGCTGCTGCTGCTGCTGCTGCTGCTGCTGCTGCTGCTGTGAAGGAGGACGAATATTGATGCTTGTGTTCGGACGGTAAAGCACCGCAAAATCCACCCCCCCTTAAAGGTGACCAGGGGCATGAGATTCTGCAGGGTGTGAACATCTGGGTTTAGTCCGTGGGGGAGTGCTTAAGTCCGGGGGCCCGGGGTCTCACGGTGCACGAGGTTATGGAAGTGCAGCAGGGCAGGTGCTGCTGCTGCTGCTGCTGCTGCTGCTGCTGCTGCTGCTGCTGCTGCTGCTGTGAAGGAGGACGAATATTGATGCTTGTGTTCGGACGGTAAAGCACCGCAAAATCCACCCCCCCTTAAAGGTGACCAGGGGCATGAGATTCTGCAGGGTGTGAACATCTGGGTTTAGTCCGTGGGGAGTGCTTAAGTCCGGGGGCCCGGGGTCTCACGGTGCACGAGGTTATGGAAGTGCCACTGTTGCCGGAGGTCCTTAGTCCGTCCTTTGGGGCTCTGTCAGGGGCTACAGAGAGGTGGTTTTCCCGGTCCCTCTCCTGGAGGTATGAAATAACCTGAGCTCCATGTGAGGGAGCCGTGCTGGAGCTGCTTAGTCCGTCCTTTGGTGGTCTTTGAGGGGCTAATGAGAGGTGTTTTCCCCGGTCTATTTGATGGAAGTCTGACACGAGCAGAGTGTGCATGCTTTGAAACTAATCCACCCACACTTAGCATGCTATTTTAGGGTATAAATCGTACCTTGTCACCATGTACTGTGCTCCCTGGGACGACGCGCCCCTCCTGTGGGGACACATGAGAACTGCACTCAAATCACTTTGTGCTTTTTAAAACAGTTTAACATATTTTTTTTCCACATTTAAAAAACGCTTTCTGCCCTGGAAATCATTTCTAATCATTATTACCGTTATGGAGGGGCTGCAGGAACACTTTCCCCGCCTTGCAAACATTTATTCCTGGTTCAAATAATCAATTTGTTCCGCCTGCTTTGCGTCAGCACCTCTGCGGCTGTCGGATTAACACAGATGAATGCACTTTTAACACTCACGCAGCCAGAATTCCTGCTCTTTTCCTGGGTTACAAAGTGAGGTGACGCAGCCTGTCCTCTGAGTCTCCCCGCCTCTCATAGACTTATTTCTGGGTAAAAAAAGCCATGTGCTCCGCCCCCTGGATCTCTGCATGTGTGTGTGTGCCTGTGAGTCTGTGGCTACTGTCCACATGCCCGCATTAGGAGGCACTATTTTCGGATACATTTTCTCATTTTCACCACTTTTCATGTTTTTATTATGTATATTGTTATATTATTATTATTATTATTATTGTATATATGTATACTGTGTATACTGTTTTTTGTAAAAATCATGTGATTATTAAATAAATAATAAAACATGAATATAACCTTGAAGTTTCCCAGGGGCAAATACAGTGCCAGGTGTCAGACTATTTAAACAATGTTTACCCAGGATTCCGACACCTTCCCTGGCTTGTAAAATGCGGTGATGCGCCCTGGAGGTATCAGAGTATTTTAAACAACTTTTCCCCGCCTTTCAAACACTTTTTCCTGGCTTATAGCCTGTCATTTTGCAGGATATAATTTAACATGGAACCTCTCCCAGGGGCAAATACAGTGCCAGGTGTCAGACTATTTAAACAATGTTTACCCAGGATTCCGACACCTTCCCTGGCTTGTAAAATGCGGTGATGCGCCCTGGAGGTATCAGAGTATTTTAAACAACTTTTCCCCGCCTTTCAAACACTTTTTCCTGGCTTATAGCCTGTCATTTTGCAGGATATAATTTAACATGGAACCTCTCCCAGGGGCAAATACAGTGCCAGGTGTCAGACTATTTAAACAATGTTTACCCAGGATTCCGACACCTTCCCTGGCTTGTAAAATGCGGTGATGCGCCCTGGAGGTATCAGAGTATTTTAAACAACTTTTCCCCGCCTTTCAAACACTTGTTCCTGGCTTATAGCCTGTCATTTTGCAGGATATAATTTAACATGGAACCTCTCCCAGGGGCAAATACAGTGCCAGGTGTCAGACTATTTAAACAATGTTTACCCAGGATTCCGACACCTTCCCTGGCTTGTAAAATGCGGTGATGCGCCCTGGAGGTATCAGAGTATTTTAAACAACTTTTCCCCGCCTTTCAAACACTTTTTCCTGGCTTATAGCCTGTCATTTTGCAGGATATAATTTAACATGGAACCTCTCCCAGGGGCAAATACAGTGCCAGGTGTCAGACTATTTAAACAATGTTTACCCAGGATTCCGACACCTTCCCTGGCTTGTAAAATGCGGTGATGCGCCCTGGAGGTATCAGAGTATTTTAAACAACTTTTCCCCGCCTTTCAAACACTTTTTCCTGGCTTATAGCCTGTCATTTTGCAGGATATAATTTAACATGGAACCTCTCCCAGGGGCAAATACAGTGCCAGGTGTCAGACTATTTAAACAATGTTTACCCAGGATTCCGACACCTTCCCTGGCTTGTAAAATGCGGTGATGCGCCCTGGAGGTATCAGAGTATTTTAAAACAAACTTTTCCCCGCCTTTCAAACACTTTTTCCTGGCTTATAGCCTGTCATTTTGCAGGATATAATTTAACATGGAACCTCTCCTGGAAATGGACATACTCTGCGCATTTCCAGGAGAGGTTCCATGTTAAATTATATCCTGCAAAATGACAGGCAACAACTCTCTTCCAGACGTTTAAAAACACTTTTCCGACTATTTTAAACAACTTTTCCCCGCCTTTCAAACACTTGTTCCTGGCTTATAGCCTGTCATTTTGCAGGATATAATTTAACATGGAACCTCTCCTGGAAATGGACATACTCTGCGCATTTCCAGGAGAGGTTCCATGTTAAATGATATCCTGCAAAATGACAGGCAACAACTCTCTTCCAGACGTTTAAAAACACTTTTCCCGACTATTTTAAACAACTTTTCCCCCGCCTTTCAAACACTTGTTCCTGGCTTATAGCCTGTCATTTTGCAGGATATAATTTAACATGGAACCTCTCCTGGAAATGGACATACTCTGCGCATTTCCAGGAGAGGTTCCATGTTAAATGATATCCTGCAAAATGACAGGCAACAACTCTCTTCCAGACGTTTAAAAAACACTTTTCCGACTATTTTTAAACAACTTTTCCCCCGCCTTTCAAACACTTTTTCCTGGCTTATAGCCTGTCATTTTGCAGGATATAATTTAACATGGAACCTCTCCTGGAAATGGACATACTCTGCGCATTTCCAGGAGAGGTTCCATGTTAAATTATATCCTGCAAAATGACAGGCAACAACTCTCTTCCAGACGTTTAAAAAACACTTTTCCGACTATTTTAAACAACTTTTCCCCGCCTTTCAAACACTTTTTCCTGGCTTATAGCCTGTCATTTTGCAGGATATAATTTAACATGGAACCTCTCCTGGAAATGGACATATTCTGTGCATTTCCAGGAGAGGTTACATGTTAAATGATATCCTGCAAAATGACAGGCTACAACTCTCTTCCAGACGTTTAAAAAACACTTTCCCCGACCATTTAAACATTATTTATGGCTTGTAAAGTGCGGTGATGAGCCCTGACAGTATCAGACTATTTAAAGGGTTACCAGGAGCATGAGAATATCCTCCACAGAAGGGGTGGTGGTGCCGTGAATAAGGCCGAATATGGATACCGATGTGCGGACGGTAAAGCACCGCAAAATCCACCCCCTTTAGGTTAACCAGGGGCATGGAGTTCTGTAGGGTGTGAACATCTGGGTTTAGTCCGTGGGGGAGTGCTTAAGTCCGGGAGTCCGGGGACTCACGGTGTGCAAGGTTATGGAGGTGCCCATGTCAGGGACACATGCTGGAGGTCTGTGGTCCGTCCTTTGGGGGTCTTGGAGGGGCCACAGAGAGGAGATTTCCCCGGTCTCTGTCCTGGATGAGTGAAATAAACAGAGTCTCCATGTCAGGGACACATGCTGGAGGTCTCTCTCCCCGAGAGTGGACGTCCATTGCCTGTAAATTGGTCTAACATTAGGTCTGTCACTTTGGCTAACCGCACCACTGTCTGTCGTCTCCCGCAAGTGGACATCCATTGTCACTTTGGCTAACCGCACCACTGTCTGTCGTCTCCCGCAAGTGGACATCCATTGCGCCTAAATAGGGTTAGGGAATGTTCCGGTATTTGGACAACATTAACATGGGATCACTCCGGTCAATGTACGTACTTCGTCTCACTGGAATATTAATGGCCAGATTGAATACAAAATCGACCCAAATTCTCCGGTCAATGACAGGAGAGTTTTGAAAGTGACAAAACACTGTTCCACACATTTAAAAACACTTAATCAATGTTTACCCAGGATCCATGCACCTTTCCTGGCTTGTAAAATGTGGTGATGCGCCCTGGAGGTAGCGGGTAGGCTCTGTGCGTGGTGCTGAACCCCAGCCTGTCTATGTGGAATACAAAAACAAACAAAGACAAACACCTTTAAGGTCACCAGGGTCGTGAGGTTCTGTTCTGGCGGTGTGCATGGAGGGGTTTAGTCCGAGTGAGGAGTGCTCGAGCGTGGGAGGATGTGTAAGGCAGAGGAGGGGAACAAAAGGTGTGTGCAGGAGCAGGGAGAAAAGAGAAAATAAAAAGACTCAAAGTGTTCCACCTTCCAGCAGCAGCAGCAGCAGCAGCGGGCCCGCGGTGCTGAACACCTGCCTGTCTATGTGGAGTACAAAAACAAACAAAGACAAACACCTTTAAGGTCACCAGGGTCGTGAGGTTCTGGTTCTGGCGGTGTGCATGGAGGGGTTTGACCTGGCTCCCCGACACAATGCACATAGTCTGGAGCAGCGGAGCAGCGGCTGGGCCGTGTTCCCCCTTCTGTCCATTTGCCTATCAGTTTGTTAACGAAGTGGACAGAGGCTGTTTTTTGCCCCTAAAAGTGACTTTTAATGGTGTTTTTTGTATTTAAATGATGGGTTTTATATTTCTCCAGGGTCCCCGACACAATGAAACTAGTCTGGAGCTCGCTGGGGTCCCGCAAATGCTTTAATCACGATTTTGTCCTTTTCCCCCATCACTTTGTTAACGAAGTGGACAGAGGCTGTTTTTTGCCCCTAAAAGTGACTTTTAATGGTGTTTTTTGTATTTAAATGATGTGTTTTATCTTTCTCCAGGGTCCCCGACGCAATGCACATAGTCTGGAGCTCGCTGGGGTCCCGCAAAATGCTTTAAATCACGATTTGGTCCTTTTCCCCATCACTTTGTTAACGAAGTGGACAGAGGCTGTTTTTTGCCCCTAAAAGTGACTTTTAATGGTGTTTTTGGCATTTAAATGATGGGTCTTATCATTATCCAGGGTCCCCGACACAATGAAACTAGTCTGGAGCTCGCTGGGGTCCCGCAAAATGCTTTAATCACGATTTTGTCCTTTTCCCCCATCACTTTGTTAACGAAGTGGACAGAGGCTGTTTTTT